>NW_022735924.1:88022-133881 GCF_011630105.1 Anneissia japonica | reverse complement strand
CATAATAATAAATCACAAGGTAGTAACTTTGGATTGGTATCGAGATTTGCCTCCACTAGCTGTCTCTTATACACATCTAGATGTGTATAAGAGACAGTCATCATTGTTATGATCATCATTAATATATATAACCTTTTTTATAATCTTATTCATTTTGCTAGTGTATTTTTAATTTTCACTACAAAATCGTGCCATACAAGATCTACTAGAAAATATTAAGAATATCTATGTATTGATTATGTCAATAATTCCTTTACAGAATGTCTAACCTTTCTTTATTTCTTCATTTCTTTCCCACAAAGGAAATTTTATTTCACATCAATACATTAATGCATTCATTTTAGCAAAACCTATTAAATCATTCATGCTATGGTAAACACACATTGGCTAGACCTATTTGTGATTTACTGTAGAAGCATGCTGAAATCAGCAGGCATGAACTCCCGGAACTGGTCATTACACAAAATGAAGGGGTCTTCTTCCATTCAGTAAACACTAGTCATAATAATTATTAATAACTGATCCACACACAGTACACTAGGTTAAATGCTAATATAAACCTCAGTGATAATATGCTGTTTATCTGTGTATTCATCTACTTTATGCTCTATTAATTCCATATGATTCTATTGCATTGTAGGTTTATGGAATGTAAATGCGCGCTTGAGCATATCATTGCATCTTTGTTGACGACTCATTACCATGTCTATTCCATAAATGCCTGTCTGCCATTTTCCTGATTTTTGCTTTGCTATTGTTAAAACAATCTTTTTTTACAATAGCTGCTATCTACGTATCAGTTTCTTTAATTTGTATAATTTATAGTTTATTTCTTTTATACAGACCTTGTTTGTTATATTCCTTAATTTATTATCTGCCTTAAAGATGTACTGTGCCTTGCAAAAAAAAAAATGATCATCATTTTGAAATTTACTTTGCCTATTTTGAAGTAACATAAAAATTATCAACTTGAACATAGAAATTAGTGTATTTAAAGAATGCTTACCCATAAAAACCATCATTTTGCAGCGAAAAAATTATAGAAACACTTTTAGTCACTGGAAGTATTTTATTATCTTTATTATGATTATCCAGTTTTAAAAATCATCGACACATTTTTTTAATTAAACAATTTCTATGCTCATGTTAATAATTTGTATGTTACTGCAAAATAAACAAGTTAATTTAAAAATTATATTTTTGATGATTTTGGTCATTTTCAAGGGATAGTACATCTTTAAGTCCTGTCCAGACTATCAAATTTGATTTGACATAAACATGTGACATGCCTAAATATGGTCATGATGACATCACATCATGACCATATATAGGTACATCATTACTATATTTGGGCATACAACCATTTTTGTCCCATAATATTTGATAGTGTGGACAGAGCATTAATACTAAATGTTTGTTTTGATAAGAAGAGCACTACCTGGCAATGTAAACCCACCACATCGATTAATTACGGTAGAAGATAAAAAAGAAATACAAAGAAAACAAATGATGATTACATTATGTTTATTCTTTTCCTTGTTAGATTCACCTGCACCAAAGCGTTTGTAGGATTACTTAAGGAATTAAATAGTGTTGCGCTACAACATGAGACAATAGCGGATAATATAGGATCAAAGGTAACAAAAGATGCAGGCATACTAAGTGGTGAATTGAAAGTAGAACGAAAGCAAATAATTAAAGAAGGAGAAAAGGAAGAGAAAAAATATCAAGATTCCTTAGATACATTGAGCAGGGTAAGTTCTTTAAATTCCTAGTATCGCTTTGAGGCTTTATTTTAATTATTTAAGTTAGTTTATTTTAGCGTATGTAAGTGTAGTATAAGATTATAGTGTCCTGGGTACGACGTTATAAACTGCAACCGGTCGAGTCGTCGGCCACTAATTCCGGCAACCCCAACCGGTGGTCTTTAGCGGCTGCCGATGGGAGGGTGGATGGACACCCAACAGCATGAAAAAAAACAGCTGAACAAAGGGCGGATGAACTCCTCGGAGCCAACGACCAATCATGCCTTAGTTTAAGGAGTAGCTTTTTTAGTTTCATAAAATAAACATCAACTTTTTTCAAAATGTCAAACTCAAAGAGCTCAATCACCAAGCGCATAGAGGCTTTTTCGCATGATGCGCTGTACAAATCCAACTATTATTGTTTAGAGCACTTTCAAAACGCTTGTTCATTATTATTATTATTATTGTTATTGTTATTATTGTTGTTGTTGTTGTTGTTGTTGTTGTTGTTGTTTTTAGTAATTTTTAGTAATAAATAAAAATAATTTATACAATAATAATAGTGATAACTAATTCTTAAGCAAATATTTAAAACTTAAACAGTCACAATGCTAAATTGCATATAAAAATGTAATAAAATAGTATTTCATATTTTAATTATCCGTATATAGTGATTTTTTTCTATTATTTGGACATAATAATAAATCACAAGGTAGTAACTTTGGATTGGTATCGAGATTCGCCTCCACTAGTGATAAAGATAATAAATATAGTTATTATTATAATATTATAATTGTACTAATAATTCTATTATTGTCACATGGGATGTTATTAATATTAATTATACTTATTTTTAACAAGCATATTTACAGGAAACATACAAATGATTTAATCGGTAATGATAATAATATAGAAGAAAGCAAAACATACAATTTGATATGGAACAACATAACATTAAGAACTGTTACAACTTGTACATTAAAACCAATCGATGCTACAGTAAATTGAGAGTGCAAGTTTTGAAACTAAAATCATGTTTCAGGAAGTGTTTATTCATTCTAATTGTCTTATGTGCTTTATTTTTTTATTATTAATTTGAGAACAATTAAAGTAATATTGTTAAGCCAGCATTGGCCATCTAATTTCATTATTATCATTATTAATTAATATTTTTTCGCTGTGTAAATAATTATACCTTTACTAATCCTTAGCAATTAAATCAGTTAATATTTTTTGCACTATTTAATATTGTAATTTAATTTCTCATCAATTTCTTCAAATGTACATTGTAATACATAAGCAAAAATATATTTTGTTTCAGGAAATAATATAAGCTAGTACTGTTTAGTTTCCTGGTGGGCATTAAATACTTCAAATGGATTATGAAAAGTGTTCCTTTAGTGAGAAAACTCCTCAAAATCTATGTGGTTTTATTCAATTTATTGTGTAGAAAATGATATTCTCACCACAATATATGCTGACTGTGTAGCAGTTTATAGCAATATTTCTTGGTTTATTTTCCCTTTTTATTTCCGTTTTGTGGTAAAATTTATCTAATACTAATGGAAATTTATACTTTTACATAGTAGTACTAAGTAGTAGTCATTTAAAAAATCCAATTACTAACTTGCTTTCTTTGTCAATATTATAGAAAATAAAGTTGCTTTTGAGATAGGTGGTGTTGTTGTTGGTGATATTTCTAAAAGACTGTTCAGATTAAAAATTTTTTTTTTTTTCAACTTTTAAATGCTTAACTGTTAATAAATTATGTAGACCTATAGCAGAGGGGGATTAAAATGGGGTCAGAGGGTCAATGTGGATTTTCTATTTAACACCTGGGTCCACATAGAGTGCTACAGTGTTACGTCACGATACCATGTGATACTACTCCGTTGCTATAGTTACAAAATGCGTTCAACTGGACGGCATTCTCTCCACTGACAAGTCATTGATCCATAACTAATATAATGCGAGCTTTTGTGTTTTTAGTACATTTTGATGGTAAAATATAAGATTTTAAAATGCCTATTCCAGAAAGCTTATAAAGTCATTGCTATTGTGCTGCAATTGTACTGCTTTATGCTCAGTTTAAATATTGCTTTTTACAGATGATCTTTTTCGGACTAAAAAAACGAAGGCTAGTCAAAGATGGTAGGCAGGCCGCACACATAGGGTTTTTAATCTATTTTTGCAAGCCACAACAAAATGGCCATCAGGTAGCCTGTGGCCTGTGGGCTGCACTTCGCCTACCTATGACCTACAGTATGTAGACTTTGTTGTTTTTTGTGTAAATAGCATTGCTGCTTCAACTTTTTTTCTGGTAAATTCAGGACTGAATGCTCTCGAAAATCAATTGAAACTTTCGGATGAATTTTATTTTTTTCGGGAAGAAGGCTCAAAATCCTTTACCAGTAATATCTTGGGACACTCTTCTTGGTCAGTTTTTATAATGGTGGTCCATGCTTGTGGTGGTTTGTTTATTCTGCTGAACAGCGTTGTGTTGTGATCAATGCTTCGTGTTTTTACATTTTTTTAAAACATTTTTTTAAAACTATTTGAATTAAATTTAAACATTTTTTAAATTTCTCAATGCTGTATATTTCTTCTTTTTTTTTTAAAATTTTGATATAAGCCTGGTTCTCACGGATCGGGAGCTAACCGTTAGCGCTAACCTTTAACACCTGTGTGAGAACGGCTGATAGGTTAGCAAGTAAGCACGTTTTTATCATCAACCAATCACACGTACGCGTTTACAATTTCCAGTTTCTTATTGGCCAGTGATTCGACATCATATTTTTGATGTCCGGATCCTGATTTTTCTCGTATGGACGTACGGCAGCTAACGGTTAGCTTTAGATCCGGATCCTGCTAACCGTTAGCAACCGTGTGAGAACATAGCCTAAATGTCATCAAAGGTGGGACCTAATTGTAATTAACTACGGTATTGACCACTCTTACTACTTGTGGTATACTTCTGTTCAAGTCAGCAAACAATACCTATTTTTTATAGTCTACTTCGTGAATACTTACCTGGATAAACCGATTAATTGCCTATTCTTTCTCACACGAGAAACACCCCTTTAAAAATAATAGAACATTTGACTCCTGGCGCCAAGCACAAGCGGCCCCGCAACCATGCAACCTCCTCATTCTTTTTCTATCTAGCGAAATTGAAGCACCTTGATTTACAGGAAATTTTTTTGGTAGAGTTTAGTGAAGTTTAAGAGCTTTGAGCCTTGGATTTATTTCTGCCTTTTACTGTGGATTTACTGTATGCTGTGACATCATGGCCGACAAGTCTGAATGTCCACAGTTATCTTTGTGTCGAATGAGGAATTGCATGGTTGCGGGGCCGCTTGTGCTTGGCGCCAGTACCACCAACATCACCATTGGTTTGTGTATTTTAATTTGGTTGTGTTATTTTTTTAGGTGAAGAAACACTATGAGCAAGCCCACAAAGCCTATGAGCAGTCAAAAGCCAATTTCATACGTTCAGATAACGATCCGAATCAAACAAAAGCGGCTGTTGAAAGGGTGAGTACCAGATTGATAAATATTTTTTTGGCCATTGACAGTAATTATTTTGATTCTCTTTACAGTGCAGGTCAGCTTGTGCTACAGCGATGGGTAAAGGTGGTTATCTTCATAATTATTAATAACTGAATGATGGATGCCAATGATGAGCATACTCTATTTTATAGTTATGATATTTTGATTTCTTTTTTATTTATCATTGGCCATATTCGACTGGTTTTCCTTCGTTATACCACGTCCACCTGCACAGTGGTAAAATCGACCAGACGAATAGAAAACTGGTGAATATTTGACAAAACAAAATGGCTGCATGGTTACCGCGATAAGTTTGCTTCAGCTTGTGACAGTATGGGTTTTTTTTTTCATAAAAAAATGTTTACATGCAGTTTTTGAATTCTGTTAGCCTACAATTAATTTTTGTGGGTAAATATTAGAATTATTATTTCCTGAAATTTAATCTAGATTATATTAACGCAAATGTTGTTGCTGAACTGACCAATCGTCTATGTTAGCTTTGGTCATGTGGATAACTTATTTCAAATTAAGGTCAAATGAAAATAATACTCAAAGAAACGAACCAGTCAAATACTACCATTGTTACAGTGATAAGGGCGATCATTTTTTATCATATGATACACTCACACCATACAATTAAATGAACAAAAACAAAGACATTAAAAACAATGTAAATAAGTAGTGTGCATAATACAATAGTGATAATGATAATATGTCAATTTTGTATAACCCATATCTTGAAAGTGTTTTTAAATTTGGAACCTAACCAAAAAGAAGAGTCTTTGGACTCCATTGAAGTGACTGTCAAATAACTTTGTTTATGTGGGATTTATACAGTGATAAAGGTCCTACAGACAGCAGCGATTATGAAAGGTCATTCTAAATCTTTGGAGCAGCAGTAAAGATATCTCTCAAATCCCTCTGATTGTGTGTAAATTACTCCAAATAAAACAAATTAATAGTCTCTCCTCCCCTCGCGCATCAATTTTCTCTGCCACACCAAATTTTAAAAAAAATTGTCCTTTATTTTACGAAATCACATCAGTAAAATTCCTCTCTCGATCATCAGTGGTTGGGGAAACATAAATCATGTCAAGTGCTTCTCTTATTTGCTTTCAATGTGTCTACTTGGTAACAGTGAGAAAGTAGTAGATGTTTCCCATCGACCATCTTAGATTTATCATCTCGGAGTAAAAAAAAAAAATTATTTACCATCTCAGAGTAAAAAAAAAATTCCCTCATTCTCCTGTTTTTATATATTAGGACAAGAAACTCGACAATACATTCATGTTGTTACATAATTGATTAAGCCTTTTCAGGGTCATTATTGACATTGTTTTATACTGTTTATTTTTAGCCATTCCGACCCTCTTAACGTTATAGATTTAGTGTCAGTGGTAGTGGTAATAACAATAAACAAATTTTATTACTCACCTACTGCACTATTTAGGATATTTTGGTTCCATTCCCCGGAGCCCTGTTCACCTCTCTGGCTTCGTATCGTAACAAGGGAGTGATATTAATTAATATTAATTAACTCCCTTGTTACAATACGAAGCCAGAGAGGTGAACAGGGCTCTGGGGAATGGAGCCGAAATATCCTAAATAGTGCAGTAGGACAAGAAACTACTTTATTTTATTTACTTGTCCATACCGTATTGTCTCTAATAAACACCCCTCTTCTAATAAACGCCCCCTCTGAGTTGTTTTTTTTCATCTTGCAATGAGTGCCCAATCAATTAACATGGGTATCCAGTCCATAAAAAGGTTGACAAACAAGGAGTAATACCGTACTGCGTGCTGCTTTCTTTGATATGAAATGAAATAAATACTACTTAAAAAAGCTTACCCTAAACGTTTGATGTTTACTGTCTCCACGATCACTAGGCCTAGGCCTATTTTGTTTCTCTCATGGTATTTCGTTAGCCTTGTAAAAACAGGGTAAACTGCAAACTGACGGCAAACGACGGGTAATCGTGTATTGTTATTGTGTTGCGTGTTCGACGCTGATTTGATTCAAGGTGTCTGGTCAAGGAAGTCTACTGTATACCGTAGTAAGAATGTTTCTTCAAGTTGAGGGCAGATGTTTTGCGTGCGGTGCTAGTTCATGAGGCCGACATGTTTTTGACAAGCACGCTATTGCTGTTGTGAAAGGAGAAGCACCGCGCTGCATCGTCGGACATTTACCCCAAGAGAACTCGAAGATATTTCATTTCTTTTTGAAACACAAGGAATTATTGATGTTGAAATAACCAGCAACAAACGAAGGAACAGCAAAATAGCAGGAGGCCTGGAGATACCCTGCACATTAACTTGTTCCTCTACAAATAAAGAACTTATTGACCATTTAAAGCAGCTTGTTTAGGTAATTTTTGATTTTACAATTCACCTCTAGTAAACCCCCCCCCCCCCCCCCCCCCCCTTTTTTTGAAAAAATGCAACTTCAAAAGTAGTTTGGCAAATCACAAATTTCAGGTTAGAAAATAAGAGTTCAGTAGACTAGACTGGGTGCAGCAATGATAACTATGGCCGATGATTCATAGTAACAATAACTTATGATCATTAAAAGAAATATAGATAAGGGTAGGTTCCACACTGTTATTTTGTATAAAAATGGAACAGTCCGTCTTCCCATAAACCATCTATCCATCCTTCATATCAGGTCATAGACAGTATATGTCTATGTACTTTACTGACTATCAATAATTTGTCAATAATTGAGGAGTACTGTAAAGAACCTACTGGAGATTACTGTTACAGAAACATTATTTTGTGCTTTGCATATTGTATTGTATATTTTCGTAACTTTCACTAGTTGAAAGGTTGATAGGTTATAAAATGCCAAATTAATATCACTGAAAATGAATTTACGGTTAGTTCAACTGAACTTTACTGCTACAAATATAATAAATTTTACATTAGTTAACATATGTGCAGATAAACAGAATTTAATTCTCATATTTATTATAATAACAAATCTCAACTTGAAATGTTTAATGTAACATGATGGTGACATTTGATTGACATTAGAAAAGTTTCCAAATGCACAAATATCATAAATTTTACATTAGTTAACATATGTGCAGATAAACAGAATTTAATTCTCATATTTATTATAATAACAAATCTCAACTTGATGGTGACATTTGACTGACATTAGAAAAGTTTCCCAATGCACACACATTAATTGAAATATAACGGCTGTGAGGTGGTGCGATTTGTGGTCGCACAAAATGGGAGGGTTGCACTTTTTATGCCGTTTTGTTTTTTAGCCTATTATCTATGGCCTTAATACATTGAAAACAGTGACTTTTCTCCAGATTACTAAAGTTAAGCAACTTTAGACTCTGTTCAGACTGCACATAGATGGTAAACTTTGGTGAACAGGTACTGTCGAATCGAGTGAGTGGATTAGTCCAGCAGTAGGGCACAGACACCACTATCTGCAGAAGGTTGATTTATTTCAGTGGATCTTTTTTCAGCAGCAGATCACATGCTCAAATGTATACAACTTAATATCTTGAATGTTGTAAGCATTAGCATACTACTTGTAACCCCTGATATTTTTTTTCCAGTTAAAAGGAATCATGAATACAAAAAACCAACTGAGAGAGGAAAGCAGGAATGAGTACATATTACAGTTACAGAAGACCAACTCTGCACAGAAAGAACATTATTTTACCAATATGCCAGCCGTGTTCCAGGTCAGTTCAATAGTAAAGATAATGAAAAGAGTTAAATTGAAGAACTTAAATTTGAATTTAATTTAAATATAATAATAATAATATATAAATCAAAATAAATTGTAGTATCTAAAAGCAGATGGTTGTAACAGAGATGCATTTGACAAAACATCATTAAACAGTTAATAGTGATCAATGAAAATGTAAATTCTATAAAACACATTTTATACATGAACAAGTATATGGTGTTATTAATTGTTGATTATAGGGTTGATCAAAATTAAGACCTTATAAACAATATCTCCCACCATCCAGAAAACCAACAAAATAATAGTGGTAGTATTAGCAGTAATGATAATTACCGTTTATTCAAGGAAAAAAGTAAACACCTGTGCTTTTATTCGAGGGAGGTGTTTATTCCAAATGAGGCTCTAGAGGGGGGTGTTTATTCCAAGCATTTTGTTTACTGGAATGAATATGGTATGTGGATTCTATATATATTATACTGAATGCCCCAATGTTTGCTTGGGTTTATTTCTTCTTTTGTGTTGCTGATTCACTTCTTGATCAGAATCTTTTGCATTTGATCTAATTTAACAGAAAATGCAAAACATGGATGAAAAGAGGATCAGATCGTTGTGCGATTTCTACAAAAAGTTTTCAGAATCACAGAATCTTGTGAATCCAATTCTAGTCAAGTGCTTAGAAGCTATGGTTCAAGAAGCAGAACAAATCAACCCTGGTTCAGTAAGTTTAGTAAATGTTCTTCATGCGCCTTGTATTATGCAGACTAAGCCAGTTTATTTTGGTATTATTGCACTTTCATTTTCGGCTACAATAACATGTAAGCCTATATTATAAGTTTCAAGGTTGTTTTTCTTTTTACTTTTATTAATGCAAATATGTATGTGAAACGTTTTTATAGGAAGGTAGATACTTTCAATATACATTTGTCAATATAAATATAGCTTATTAAAACTCACCTTATATAACTTTGCGCTGTAAATTAACCATGTATGCTCTTAATTAGGTTGAAAGTATAGCAAAAGTAACACTTAGGAGTCAGGTTAAGATATTACAGCTCACTTTTTCTCCTGAATTATATAAACATTATATACTGCTGTAGGGCTGCAGTCTATTATGACCCTGTGTGAAGTGGCCTTAAAATGCATAGGATTGGATTGGATTTATTCAGTGTAGACACCAAGGATAGCCCACAAAAATCTAGAAAGAAGACTTATTTCCAGTGGGGTCCTTCTGGTAGTGATTAGGTAGTACACCGGTAGACAATCCACTACTCTTTGCCGAAGAGTGTACTGCATTCTTTAATGTGCACATGGGCCATAAATGCATATGGGACCAACGGCTAAAAAAGTCTCATTCTAAAGACGGTGCGCTATTGTAACTTGTATTTCGGCTCTCCAGCTGAAACACAAGGAAAAGCAGCGATGGGAATTGAACCGGAGACCTAGAGATCTCCATAATTCAGCGCACACACATTGGCTACCACCAGATTAGCCAACTGAGCTAAGTTGCTCTCTGTACTGTGATTATATCACAACAATGATCATATAGTTACTGTGATTAGAATAAACTGTAATTGTCTTTGTTAATTGCATTTGTATGTTATTTCCTAAGCTGATATTGGCCCAAATGTCTTTTGTAGCAATAAATAAAGTTGAATTGAATTCCATTTTTCAGGACTCTGTGATGGTGATAGACAAATACAAATCTGGTTATGTCCCGCCAGGCGATATTGCATTTGAAGATCTTGATGTTGAGCCCACCTACCAATCGAAGCCAGCTGACACGGATTCTATATCCTCTGAAATTGATATCGCAGTTACCCCAAGCAACGGTAGTGGAACGATCTCAGGAAAAGCAGCTAAAACAAAAACAAAAAGAAAAGGGCTGTTTGGTAAAAAGGTACGCATTACCAATATCTCATGAATGTATTTTTTATATTTTGTTTAGTATTTAAGTTTGTTTCTCACAAATGTTCTTTGTTCATTATAATTATTATGTAAATGTAATGTTACTATTATATTTTGTTATGTAATAGGGTAATCCTGCATTTTGAAATCGTCACTGTGAATTGGAGTATATTTGCTGGTAGAGTCATACCGTGCATGGCATTGTGACGATAAAGAGTTTCACAAGTGAATTCCTGTTTCTTATGTATTATGTTCTATTTAAATTTAATGTATAAATCCTTAACTTTTTATTTAACAAGTACTAGTGTGTGGGTATTTATTTATCTGATTTCTTGCAATTAGCAAGTAATTATAAACTATTCATTTGAAAGTAACAAATTGATATTTTAATCACTAATAAATAATGTCATTTCTCCATTCTTAGGTTGGGCTTTTGAAATAGCTGGATTTTTGTAGTGAAAGCCTGTACATTTAATAAAATAAAACTTACTGTTAGATAGCCTCCTAGATATCGAGCACATAATCCTAAAGAATTTTGCGTGAATTTAGAATAAATACTTATAGATAATTACCGTGAAACATAGGACTTGAGTCTGTTAGCAAATGATTGTTTCTTAACCTCTTATCTTGTAGTTGACTTTGATCATTTTTAAAGGCGACCTTGTGTTTTAGTATATTTAGAATACTTAAATAATCTATCACCATTGATATAGTCAATCCTATTAAGTATTTTTTAAGCATGGATAATATCTGCCCTTTTTTTCTATAGGTTAAAGTAGGTAATTTTAGTATCTTTAGCTTATCTTATAATCTACATCTAACAATATCGGTGGTGTTGATGATGATGATGATAAAATAATATTAACCCTTTGTCAAACATTTTTATGCTGAGATATAGAGTTAATGAAGTGGAGTTGTACAGTGTAGTGGTAGAAATGCTTGCGCCCTAACCCATGGTCCTTGGCTTCAATTCTTGTGACATCAAGAAATTTTTCATGTCTAAAAACACTCCACTCCCTAAGAGACTTACTTTATAAAAGCATTATTCCATCCTGTAATTGGTGAGTTACTTGCTGTTGAATGCATCAGAAATAATTTTGTTTAATCTGATAAATTATTGTATATGTGTACTCGCATATCTCTCTTGGCTCTTTATGACGATTTAAGAATTCTTGCTGAGTTGAAATATTTCAGGCTTCTGGGTATATCATGAGTAGTTGCATTCTGTACATATTAAGCCTGGTTTCCATTAAATTGCTACTTGCTATCGCCTATCCCTTTGGCGATGCTGATTGGTCAGTTGAATCTGGGAGAGTTTCCAATTGTGCCGGGGACAGCTACGCAGTGCAAGGATTGCAGTGAAAATGCTGTAGCAATTCTATGGATTCAAGGCTAAAGCCAGCACATAGCACTGTTTTAGTAAATGAATAGGTGACAATTAGTGCACTAAGCACCATAAGGATTTTAGCAGGATTATGAAGTGCTTCTACTCAACTACTATAGTAACCCTTTAGTCAAACAGTTATATATGCTGTTAATATTTCAACTAATAGCTCACTTAGCACCCTTTCCTAACAATATCAATTGAAGAATCACCTTCCTGTTATATTTACAAATGATTAAATATTAATTTTATTTTTATTTTCACCCTCTCACCATCATCATTATAATTATTATATTTTTGTTATCATTTTTATCATTGTTATTTTTTGCACAGGAATGTTAGTATAGTACACCAAAATGGTGAATATCCTTAATAGATAATAGCAATTTAACCATAAATCTTTATTAAATGATTATTTTTCAAATTGCTTTTTTCAATTCATGAAATTTTAAATCTATGCCTCAAAACTGTTCATTTCAGCTATTTACCAATGAATATATATTTTTTCTTTTTTGCACATGATTTATGTTTCTAACATTTCCATTCCTATTCCTTTTTTTTTTCTGTGACATGTTCTGTTCATAGGATACAGATAGCCCTGATCGCAAAAATAGAATACTACAGAAACCTTCGTTTAGGAGAAAGGTATAGTGCGCAACTGATCCAACTGCCTGCATTTATATTTTCTTTTGTTTTTTCGATGTTGGTTTTTGTCTGTGTTTTCTGTGTTTATAGGTTGTAAACTGGTTGTCACGTAGTTACACTGTCTGTTTATAGTTTGCATTTTGCACATATACACGTACATACCCACCAACACACCCACACACACAATTCACACATAGAGGAACAGACGACTAATACAACATGCTCATTCCCAACATATTTCTGTATTGAACAAGAATATCTTATATGATCCACCTCCTTATTTGTGAAGCACAGAGCAAGTTTTTCTCCAACTGAATGAATTTTTTTAAGGGACGTCAATCAAAGCATGGCATATTGACCTCTGGCATGAATTTAAATGTGCTCCTTTCATTTGAATTTTTTGAAATA
Source organism: Anneissia japonica (assembly GCF_011630105.1). NCBI lineage: Eukaryota > Metazoa > Echinodermata > Crinoidea > Comatulida > Comatulidae > Anneissia > Anneissia japonica. The sequence continues at coordinate 120,533 of NW_022735924.1, read as the reverse complement.
ATTTGTTTTCCATGTTTGCTCTAATGTTTTGGGGTCCTGAACAAAAGCTGACACATGGGTTAACTGCCTTTTGCTGGAAAGTATTAATAATTGATATTAATAAATGCTTAATGCTTAGAAATAAAGATCAAGAGGGAACTTTGCTATGGGATAAAACCAAGGCAATTGTTTATGCAAATGATTTTGTAGTGTTAAATGCATTGTTCTCATTCCTGAAACCCATCCTAATAGTATAAATAGACACTTGCACAATGTTTGACAGATAAGGACCTTAACTGTAGTATGTTAAAATAAGATGGAGCCATTACTCTTTGTGTTTAAACTCCTGAAATTTCAATATCCCAGATTTCAAACCCTGCTATATTGTACTTTTAAAATAAATAAGTACACAATAATGTTAAATACTAAAGTAATAATTGTTGGCTTATAAAAATTGAACCGGTATGATGCAAACACTAGTGAAATATTTCCAATATTGTCTCATTCCTTCACTTGCACACTGAAAATTGACTGTTAATTGTTGAAGTCATAGTTTTTCTTACATTTATATTAATAATATATAAATAAGTAAATAAATAAAAAAGTATTATAGGGATAATAATAGCTATTCTACTATCTTGCTAGTGGATTTCCAATTCCAAAATATATCAAATCACTTCCTCTTCTATGCCTTAATAAAATGTTAAAAACCCTAGAACACAATTTTCTGAATATATATCAGTTAAGTTTCATATTTGAAGGCAGGGGGGAATTTGCCAGGCTAATATACATAAATCTAGATTTGTACACAACCATTGCAGATATTAAACTTCTTTTAACTTTGGTGGTTATGGGTCAATAATTAACTACACCTAACATCATCACCTTTACTAATGCTACTGTGCTACCTGTTCTGTAAAGCTAGTAACTGTCAAAAGTAAGATGGATGTAACAGTAAATTTCAGACTTTTGATTATTGTGTAAAGTTTATAAATATATTATGATACCATTTCTAATATCTATAAATGTTATATTAAGATATCATTCCTAGTAGCCATCTATCTGATATTGCATTAATTGCAATGAATATAGTACCTTGATATTCATACCAATATGCATAATTCTAATTCTTCTTTTAAAACTTGTTTTATTTTCTATGACCAGTTCAAATCAAAGGTTAGTTTTAACACAGTGACCATGTGTTTCCCATGTTCATTTGTTTTTTTTCATTATTTATTTTATACTCTATATTTTATTTCTTATCTCTTACATTTAAAGGGATGTATACTGTTCTGGCATGTTGGTACATCAAATTTTTTTGACATTTGTTTTTAGACTATTTGTCGTATATACCCTTTCCAAGTTAATAATTAAATATTTTTGATTTAATTTTATGTATAATTCATTTATACAGTTTATTTTCACACTAATTTTATGTTTATCTTTTTAATATAACTTGGTATATTAAAAAAAAAATTATAACATTTGATGAAAACCATGCCATAATTGGTAGGCAGATCTTTAAGTATAGTTAACCTAGTAGTGTTTGTGCTTACTTTTTGGTTGGTGGTGGAGTATTTCTTAGTCTTCGTCAGCTAGTGCTTGCTTATTGATTACTGCCTGTATTCTAAAAAACAAATTTAAGTTTTAGTTTGAACTAGGAATTCAGAATTACATCATTTCATATTCTTTTTCCCATATTTTTTTTTTGGGCCTCAAATACCTCCTTGAATGCCTTGCCTCCTCACATCCGACGCTGATAAGTGAATTCCAGCTTCTATTAAGTTCTCACTTTTTATTTTTCTTTCATTTTGCCGTTTTGTTTTAATTGCTAACTTTGACCACACTAAACAAATATTGTAAAGGAATATGCAAGCATAATGCATTATTCTATGAGAAACAATATTCTAATTTAGCTTTACTGTAAAAATATATTTAAAAAATGTAATGGTCAGTGATTCTTTTGGTCTCAGTATATCCCCAAAATTCAACTTGGCAAAAGTTTAAACCTAAGTAACATGTATGTCTTGAATTCCAAATTTTAATGTCTCAATTATAAATATATTTGCAGGCTCTCTATTTTGACTCCAACATTAATCACATTGAATAGAATTTGAATGTAAAGCTTGGAAATTAAACTACTTCTACATCATGCCTAGTTCAAACTAGAAATAAAGTTTGTTTAATGAATACAGGCATTAGCCCAGGCCCTAACAAAGTTTGTGCTGCTTACTAAATAAATAATGTTCCACTTGTAAAATGGCTGGTGAGACATAATTAATGATATGCTCATATTCTGTGACAACGATTGTGTTCTCTTTTAAGAAAAATTGTAAGGAAATTTTGCATGGCATTGAATTAGGCTCTTGGGATATACTGTACATGGCACAGTATTGTATTTGGTAGTATACTTGGTTTTTTTTTTTGTTTTTTTTTTGGTTACTCCTTTTCTCTAATCCAAATATATAGATATAAAGTTGTTGACTAAATTGATGCAGTTGCAGGTCTTGTATGGCTTATAAAAGAATAAGAAAACATAGGCTAGTGCCCTAGATTATAATAAATTTAATTTTATTGCGTAATTATACGCCCACTGATGATAGTATTAAGAATTTCCGTTTAAAATAGCATGTTATACTTGAGAATGATTGGAGAGGCTTTTGCTCAGTGGTAGGACAAGAAGTGCCGTATTGGCTAATAAGGATGACAAAGGCAATGACGGTGACAGTGATTATGGTGTCGGTGACGATAATGATTTGATCAAATTAATTTTTAGAAGACAAATATAACTAGAAGCACCTTATAGAGTAGAATTCATTGCCTTAAATTTACTCAATTCAAGTTAATACATGAAATTTTAAAATATCGCTTTTGACTTTCCTCCTTTTCCTCCTTCATGATATATATATATAGGAATCTGAGGATGACAGTAAAATAATATTTTAACCTTTGTAATGTTTTTTCTATTTTTGAAAGTGTTTGAAATTTGTCATCTTAATTGTGTGACTTGTGTGCTTGGGTGTGGCGGCTTAAGATAAATAAACGTTTTTTTTCAATTTAATTAAAGCATAATTTGAAATTTTAGAATCAACATTGATGAAATACATTTGCATCTATCTAAAAGTTTTAATTGAACTGTAACAATCAACGAATTACCTTTTTATTATTATTATTTAATTTAACTATACCGAAGTAGCACTGTTGTCATTTTTGTTTGCTTCTTGTTTCTTTTTTAATGATTATTTTAACACTGGAACAGGAGAGCTTGTGAAAGTCATCATTGTAGCATCTTGTCCAAAAATTGTTGCATGTTTATGCGTACTAAGCATTTACTGTATCAGTTCTAGTTTCGTCATTCTTGTCATTTTCAAGCTTTGAAAAAACTGTTGCATGTTTCCTTGTGTAATCAGTGTTTGTAGATTATATGTACTGATTGTATATTGTATTTGTTTACTCTGCTTTTAGATTTATTGAATTTGGTGACTGCCTGATTTTGCCTGATATCTGTTGCTCGTCTTCTGCTAGACTCTTCCATTTTTCCACATTTCCCTTTAACGTTGCATTACACTATTTTGTAAAACTGACTTAATATAAAAAAAATCTGTTGTGATTGTTCTAGTATTGTTAGCCTGTAGTTATTCTGTTGTATCAGAATTATGTGACTATCAGTTGCATAAAATGCATGCTTGTTCTCACGAATGTTTAATAACTATAAATAACAAAATATTATGACATAATTTAATTATTACTAATAGGTATCTTGTCAGAGGCAAAGTTTGAGATGTACTTTTCAAAGTATAATTACTTAATACTATCTCACCATTTAAAAACTACCTCGTGTCTGAAGCCTATTTTCAATTCTGATACGGTATTTATTACACCATTTTACTCTTACAATACCATTCTAGTAATATAATACTGAATAATAATAATGATAATAACAATAACAACAACTAGATGGTACTTGTATGTACTGTATTTCATGTTTTTGCATTATGTTGTACGTTGGTTGTGGCAGTCGATGAGCCACTGTTGATTTATAGTCATATATCACCGTTACAGTTTCAGTTTCCTAATTTTAATTCTTGTGAAACCGCCATTCAGTTTCATTTAGCTTTTTTACGTTTAGTTTTCCACAGTACTATGTGTGTAGTGATTCACTGCATTTCAGCATTCAATATCTTAATTATTTGGTTTTAGTAGATTTAATGAAGTAACACTATTTCAGTTATTTCTGGTGAAGATGATATATTTTGTTGGCAATTTTGTTGCTTTTCTTTAGTGATTACTGTACCATAATCACCCCATCCTCCTCCCCTTCCCCCCCCCCCCCCCCCCCCCCTGAAAAGCATGGCTTGATTTTTATTTATGATTTTTATGAAAGAAAAATTTGTGGATGTTCTTTCATTTTGATGATTGATTCATTTATTCTTTTTAGACACAAGCTTGACTTTATTGAAAGCAAGGTTTCTATCAGTAGCTTTGCAGCTTTTAATACATTTTGTTTTGTGAGGAAAATACCACGTATATTTTTCAACATTTGGTTTTGCTAACACTGTAACATACTGAGAAAGTACTAAGTTACACTAATTTCAAAACTGTATCCTAATGATGATTATTGAATGTTGTGAGTTTAGATGATTTAACTATCGACTACACAGTTTATATTTTCAATATGACACTATTTGTGATGGATATTAACAGTATTTACATTTCTCCCCACATGTTTTTTTCTGGGATATATCTACCTCTTGAAATCAGAAATTTGTAAGTCAAATTTTATACTCCATTTAAAAAAATTTTGTATTACATTTCCACATACATTCTAATTGCCCACTCAATCTAAAACTTCATTTATTGCTCATGAGTTCCAGCAACTGACTCCCATCGCATAGTTGCAAGATATTTACGAATCTTGATTTCCATTTTAAAACTAACTTTTCAACCACATTAATTAACCAGCATCTATCAATCTTTTACTTTCATTGCTATGATATCCAGCCCATTATATAATAAATCAATCAAATGTTTACTAATACTGTACTGACAAAGGTATAAGCCTACCATCGAGTATAACACCCACATTAAGTTTTTGAAGCCAACTTCCTAATATTCAAGCTTCTCCACAGTGGCATAGGGATGGGCAGTGCAGCCAGAGCAAAGCACAGGGACCAGGGTCTGTTAGGGGTCCTTTCAATAAGACCACATAGGTCCCGCTTGAATTATGTACAAATTATTATTAGTTTATATTACAAGTCTGGGCCAATAGTGAGTGGAGCCGGGATTGGGGGGTGGGGGTAAAAATTAAGAAGCATTTACAACAGATTTTCTGAAGATGTGAATCAGTACTCGGACCTAGAATTTTCATTCTTTAAATTCAAAGTATGGCTCATGAAAATTTAAAACGTCAGCCTCCCAGGGTTTCCCCTACCCCAACTAATTAAATGGACCAGGGCCTGTTCTCACCTAGCTATGCTGCTGCTTCTCCACCCAGATATAATACCATCCAATCACCTCAGATGTTTAAAATGGAAATTCTTATCTATGTGTGGCTCAGATTATTATTCCAGGTGTCCCAGGTCTCCCCTGAGTCGGGAAAATTGGCACAGTCTTGGGCCCTGTCGGTAAGCAAAACAAATTTCTTGGAAGCTAACCCATCTCCAGTAAATTCATGATGACTGCATATTTTTACAACTGTATTATTTATTGTCTTCCTGATGTGATCTGGCCAAGGTATCACCACGCATAGTAAAATACAATTAAATGTGTTTGCTAAGAAAGCTCATTTAGTTAATTGAAAACACCTTAGATGTACGGTACATTGTACATTTAAAGACCTAAAATAATGATCCATAAATCACAGGAAACTTAGAGAAGGCATACACGCACATGCATTTGGCAAAAAAAGCTAGTAGTATACCAAGAGTCTCTGTGGGCCTAGGCAAGGCCTCACTGGCAGGGTGTAAGCCCGCTACTACAGTTTAACTTGCCTAAAGTTGAATAATTTCTAAGTCGATCTTATTTTACATGGCACATTGTTATATTTTCTATTAATTAAGAATCTGTAAGTCAAATTTTATCTCAAACAAGTCGAACAATTTTTCAATGGCATTTTGGATTCAACTTGGGCAAGTTTAACTGTATTCACATTCTCTAGTCCCCTGGTATAAGCCCTGCTCCCCCTCCCAAAAATTACTTGGTAAAATAAACGGTGGCTTCTACCTGCATCGGTACAGTAATATAACAATAACATTTAAAAAAAATTAATTTATTAATTTAAAATAAATGCATTCGTCTTAAACAAAACGTAATAATAAATTAATATAATATTCGCAGTGTCTCAGATAACCACAATGTTACAGATTTGAACACATTTTATAATAGAGTAATACTGCCCCCTATAGGAAGTATTAGTTTCTTGCATCTAATGCAGACAATGTCTGAGGTGTTCCCATGTCAGTTATAATGTGAGCGCAATCCCTTTTTTATTCTTTTTTATAATCCCTACCTATATCTCCCATCTCATCTGTAGACATTGACTCCTAATTGAAAGTATATATTTAAAAACCATTAAAAAAATTGAAACAGACATTTGATATATAAATTTTGCAAATTAACCTGTTTAGCCATTTTTTTATATACAATTTTTGGGAAAAAAAAAATTAGCATACTGTATTCTAAAACTGCATGTACTCAAATTTAATCAATATTGTAAGAATCGATCATAGACCAATTTAATAAATTCCGCAAAGCTGCTGTTAACATGTGTATAATAAGCAATAAAATTATGAAATAAAATTACGAAATAAAATTACTGTATATAAAAAATAACTTATAAACATTTTGAATTGTTCAACCTACCCAAACTATGTAATCTATGATGAGTCTACCATAGGCCACTGGTAATTTTATATATATATCTGATCAATTCAGCAAAGCTGCAATTAACTTATGTATTATAAACAATAAAATGATAAATTATGAAATAAAATTATATGATAAATTATTGCATAGGCCATACTACAGCAAATATAACTAAATACATTCTGCAATTAGCAATTATTTTATTTTATTTCTTATTTTATTTCTTAACAAGTATAGAATATTGATATTTAGAATATATCTGAAATTATCTTTTCTTTTGCTAATGACATATTCTTGCGTTGTTTCTTCATCCCGCTTGGTTTACATTCTTCTGGAATTATTTATTTGACGGTGAGTAAAGAGTTTCATGAGTTATTCAAATATTTATGCCCAAAATGTTTGGTGTTTTCAATTTTTTTTTAATTGACAAAATTCTTTCTAATTTTGTTCATGGTGCTGTCTATTAATTCCATCCATTTTTATCAGTTTTTAATTTAGTATAAGTTATTTTACTTTCCGCACCCATTTTTGAATTAGCTTTTCAATTCCTGTTTGTTTTAATATTTTAACTTTACAGTTTAATTCAAGTTCACTTTTTATTTTTAAGTTCTGAGAAGGTAAAGGGAACATTTTTACGGTGAAGGTTACTAACTTGTGCCTTCCTATCGAAATGATTCTTGATCTTTTTCTGTCAAATTTGAAACAGTATTTTTAATTGTGTTCAAATTTTCTCTGTTTTGATTTTACTGATGTTACCTAACATGACTGAATCTTATGCTATCAACGGATGGAATCTAACAATATTTCACACCTTATAATTTATTTATTGTAACCTTATTTTGACTGTTCGCTAATAGTATTTTTAAAGTGATAATCTTGTAGGTATTTTGAACTCAGGCCTGTAACCAGGGGAGTGTGACGTTCGATTAAACCCTCTTTTTCACTGATTTACTACTAGAGTAGTAGTCTATCATAACTTTGTTTATTAAAGATAGACTTCTGATTTAAACTTGGTTTATAGGAAACACCTTCATATGAACATGGTTACGGGCCTGTAACTAAATGTATATAATGTTAAATACATTTGATTATTGGATAACCTGAAGTGGGATCTTTAATCTTTTGGAGTTCCCAGATAATTGCACTAAAGTTCTCAGTGTGTGGCCAAATGTTTAAGCAAATTTAGGTACTCCTGAAATACTGTATAACAAACTAACTTATCTTATCAACCAAATATGTTCTACAGCTTGTTTTTCACCTTTTAAAGTATTCTCATGTAATGCAACTGAGTTTGTAATCTGCACCACTGAAATTTGTGTGCCAAATTTTGCTGAAAGCTTGTCAGGGTTTATAAATATTATTTAGATCTATGTTTACCCAGTGGTTGCACCAGCAAGGATCAGATGCACCAGACAAACATGAACTGTATTGTGCAAACTCATGACAAGGTCGTAGAAATAAAAAGTATTAATTTGCTGATTGATCTCAACAAAGATTAATACTTAATATTGTGTTCTAAAAGTACAGTTTTCTGCCATCCTAAAACCATAAAATCTCCTCAATGAATCCCACCATCGATTTTATTCCAGAACCCTTGCCGAGGCTCTAATTGGTGTTGGTTAAGGCCTTGGTATAGGCGCCTTGGTTCTGTTGGACTTTCTGGAGCCACTATTGTGTACACCATCAACAACATGCCGTTTTAGGGTTGTTTTCTTACCAAATATGTAATTCTTTGCTAAGTCAACGCTGAGATTTTCTTTTTATATTTGAATCTGAAGGTAAACCAAGTAGTTTACATGCTTTAATATGGGGTACCTATTGCTTAATATTACGTAATCGAATTCTGTTTTCATTGAACAAAGCATCTTGGGAATTAATATTATATATTTTCCCTTCCAACTGAGCACACACAATACATTTTTTTAATAAACTGAATTTTCTTTAGAAATTTTCAGTCAAAATTTACACTGAAAATACACAGTTTATTTTTGTTTACTAGAAGAGACCCTAAAAGTACTGTAATGCAACTGTTTCTAGGTAACTTTTTCTAATTTTTTGCAGTATAGTTGCTGTTCTGCTAGTAACAATAGTATATCTGAAGTTGAATAATAGGCTGTAATTGTAATTCCTGCATTCTTGAATGTGCAAATGGACCGTATTGCACACAGCACCAATGGCTGTAACAACATACCAGATATCTATATATAAATGCTTTAGTGATTATTGATTTATTGATTAATATAAGTTGTTCATCAATTCGTATCTGTCAGTCATGTTATCTGCTATCTAGTTGTGTTTCCATTTTTCTCAACATATTTTACTTACTCTCCTATCCTTTTATCTTCATACTTATTTCCATCTATCTGTATGAGGTTTTTTTTTAAATTTTACTGTTGGATAGGGCCAGTTATTTTACTATTAATTAAATAATGATAATAACGATACTAATGGTACGTACTGAATCGGTAACACAGGCCCATTAACATGGCTTCTGTTTATTTTTACAATATGAATTAACATGACTTCTTCTGTGGGAAAGGGATCTAAATTGAAACATGTTTAATATTTTATTTGGTTGTCTGTTAATGCAAGGTTATTTCCTGGTCATCATTTTCATAGTTCTTCGTAACTTCACTATATTTGTATAATAACCAGGAAGTATAAATATACCATCCAGAATAAAGTTAATTTGCATATTAATTAGATACTTATTTGCATATGCATTATATATTTTTCAACAAAACAGGCAAGTTATTGATAATGTCAGTTTGCTTCATTGTTGTTTTGTTATTGCCAGTAAATAATTTGCATTTTTTACTATGCATTTAATAGATTGTGATTTTTAATCACGGGCATTTTGCTTGATATTGTTGTAAGTTATTGTATACACCCAGCAAGTTGTTGACGCCCTCGATGTCCAGGAGTTCAAGATGAAATCTCACTACAACCTACCAACATGGAGTTCGGTTAAACCAAATAATCTTGATTAAACTTACATTTCTTGTGTGTTTTTTTTTATCGTTAATGCTCAGGAGGAACCAAAGGAGGACTTTAGTCATTTACAACCTAATCAACAGAAAAAGAAACTGGCTGAGAAAATTGATGAGCTGAATGCAAAGATTGACAAGGAACAGAAAGAAAGGTTATTCTTTTAAATTTTAAAAGCAATCAGAAAATGATCTCACAGCATATAATCCTTCACAATCCTCTCAAATATTATCACCATAATTCTCCACATATAAGACCATACCCTACCTCTTCAATAATTTTCATGCAAATTGTTCCATGTGGGTAATCCAACCCCAAATTTTCGACTTTGGAGCTTTGGATTGAGAAAACCTACAAGTTGTGTATGCCTTGGATAACATACTAAACCTGATTACATGTTCGGGCATACAGTGTGGTAGGGGTTGCTGGGGACTAGTACCAAGAAAGTAAATCCAATCCTATATATCTTTTAAATGTCTGACATTTAATATCGATACTTACATCATAATTATAAATTTGATTGACTCTACTAGAGAGGGTCTGTTGAAGATGCGTGATGTTTACACAAAGAACACATCGCTAGGTGACCCCACATCAGTGGATGGGCAACTACAGCAGATTGGCAAGCGAATGGATGAATACAGACTAGAACTGCAGAAATATCAGGTAAGCATTAGCATTTTAGTTCCTAAATTATTTTAATTAATGGAAACCAATGGTAATAGCTCCCTTGTTGCATATATTAACATTAATTACAGATGTAGTAGGTTTTTAAATGACAGTGAGTTTTATACTTATATTTTGGACTTGGACCAAGAAACATCAAGTCATGTGATTTTTTTACATGTTTTTCATATAGGACACTAGTCCAACATCAGGCTTGGTACTCTAAGCTACTGGTTTTTGTTCTTTCTTATTCTTCTAATGAATATCAACACAAGCTAATCAAGATATGGAAACACCTGTTTTTTTTTTCATCTAAAATCCTGTCCAAGCTATCAAATTTTCTTTGACAAAAATTTTGATAATCTGGACAGATCATAACAAAAAATTATATCTAGCTGAGAACAAATAATCAATGTCTTATCTGCAAAATCATCTAAAACATATACTATATATACTTAACAAAGAAGAGACAACTTTTAAATAAATGGCCTAGAATTGAACATAATATGATAACAGTGCTATTGTTATATAGACCATTCTGAAAATTCTTAAACACTCTTTTAGAAAAAACAATAGATAAACAAAATATTATATAGAGATAATTTTTACGAATGTTATATAGAGCATTCTGTAAAATCTTAGATAAACAAAAGTTTGTTGTAATTTAAGTAGCAAATATTTATTGAAGTTGACAAAAAAAAATGGATTTTGGACATAAGTTTGTTAAAATTAAAAAAAGAACTACATTGAATCTGATATATAATAATATTGTAAAAATTATATAATATATACCACACTTGGCATCCAAGATAAGTCTAGGCTCCACAAGACTAGTCTGCCTGCTTAAAAATTAAATTTGAATATTTGAATATTGTTGTAAGCCAACCACTCCAAAATTCCAGAGTCAATTTTTTTCACTATTGAATGTAATTTATAGAATTGGTAAAACTTCAATAAATAGTTAGGGCTTAGTTTTTAAAACAAAATTTAAGGCTTTATAGTTATTTTAATTAAAGTTGATAGGTTAATATATGCTACAGAGATAAAGTATAAATATTTCTGAATATTAATATCCAATCAAAGTGTAGGTTTTGTAACTTCATAAATGTTTTAAACAGTTCTCAGTCTGGTGGTATATAAATTATATTATTTATTATTTTTATTAATAACTTTGCGGATTGTATTTTCCATCTTTAAGAGACGCTCATGGTGCCTTCCATCTCATGCAAGTGCAAAAATTTTATTAATTAAATTGTTGTAATAATTAGTGATAGTTATTTGGTTTGTTAAATTTAATAACTTGAATAATGTTTTGTAGTCTTGTTATTTTTATGTTGGTTAAGGATTAATTTATAGTATTTGCTTTCTACTAATCGTCATCAATGTGTTATCTTGTCATGTATGATGTTATATACCAAAAATATTCTTTATCATTTGTCATATTTATAGATACTATATTATACATTTTTCATTTCTTTTTTTATTTTTGCATTTTGAAACCTACTTCTGTTTGGCAACTTTTCATTAGTAGTCCATTTATTATGTGGAAACAGGGTTTTTGTCATTTGAGGGATTGTTTCCACTATAAATATTTTTAACCATGTTGCTTATGCTATAATGTAAGTAATATACCAAAATTTAACTTTCTCATCACCGACAATTACAATCGAATGTGGTTGTTAAACATTTTGTGTGATTACTTTGGCAGAACAGACATTTACAAAATAATATATCCAAGTTTTGGTGTGCCATATTTTATTTATTTGTTGAGGGGTAACTAGCACAAATTTTAATATACAATACATTTTGACATATTCTACTTGAAAATTTCAAAATTTTGTTTGATGCTGTGGAAAGCAAATTTAATTTATTCATTCCTATAAATCAGTTAAGATTTTGATGCCCTTCTTTCCGTACCTCCAGAAATATGTGGGTAATGCACCATATAGCAATAGTAGTAATCGCAACGTAAGTACAAAACTTAACCCTCATAATAGTATGCATGTTAACAATCACGCATGGTTTACTGCAAACTTTATTTTTCTTTCATTTCAGCTTCATGTTCTTTTTTTTTTTTTAATGCTTTATTTTGGTTCACTTTTATGCTTGTTTAATGATTCTTAGATTCTTTTTGGTTTTCCTATGTTCAAGAGTTTTTTGCTTGGTTTAGTTTTTTTGTATTTCCTTTAAATCAACCTGCAGTCGTTTGAAGCTGAAGCTACAGTAGAATCTTAGAATAATGATTAGTTGGCATCTTCATTTGAAATAATACACATTGTCGTGCATTTATTAACCTATCAGTAGTGGTAATTGTATTAAAATGATTACGCTTTAATTTGGGTTTATAAACTATTATAACTATCATTTCGGCTAACTATAAGTAATAGATAATGTAAATGCATACATGGTTCTTGTTGGAGATAGAACAAAAAAAGTCTAGATGAGGTCCTGATGACTGGCAGCTGATGCAATGCAGGGCCTACCATCTACCACCAATCACTATTTAGCCAACATGGTTCTATCATGGAGGTATATTATACCTCCATGGTTCTATGGAGAACGATGTGCATGTAATAGATTGCTTTTAATGATGATCCGTTCAACTGCCACCAGGGGTTTAGCCAGAAAAAAGAAATAGTTTGTCCAGAATGGAAGACGATCACTTGTTGCGTAGCAATAGCTGAGGCGCGAACCCCCAAGCGGGGGTGGGTGGTATTTGCTAAAGGTAGACCAGCCCCAACTAGGCTATGCCGAGCTGAGTAGGCCAAGCCATCACAGTAAAAATGACCGATATAAATAATTGTTGGCCGTCCAAAAGACGACCGGACTGCTCGCTGGCTAAGCCTTTAACTGCCACTGAAAATCAGTAGATGGCTTTGCATCGTCTGACAAGGATTGGATTCAGCGTACTACCGTTGCATAAAGGTTGTAAAATGCAGTCAGTGCCCAGCTTTAAAATATAGCGTCCCCTCCAAGGGACAAGGTTATTAGAGCAAAAGATGACACAAATAAGAACAGCATTGGGCAGGTTCTGAACTCGGCCTTACTTGACGTTCAACCCTGCATTGCTGTGAAAACTTGCCTTCTGATAGTATTTATTAATTTGCTAAATTCAAATTTATATACTTCGCAAAAAATAGAAAATTTCTTCAATAAGTAATAATATCTTGTATCGTGAGTATACTCCTATTTGGTATTTAAAATGTTAAGGCGAAAATGTGTTGCTTTAGCCTAAATGATCCACGCATTTTATTTCTCAAGGTGGGAGTTCAGAGTACTTGTAATGTGTTTGAAAAGGCCTTTTTGTAATCTTTAATTAATAATTTTGATAAGTTAACCTTGAATATTTGTCATGTGAGCAATTTCAATCCAAAATGCATGGGGTGAGTGATGATTAACTGTTAACTCTATAATTGACTGAACAACTGAAATGAAATTAAAAAATAAAAAACAAATTTTTAAAACTTATTTATTTAGTACAAAGTAGAAAGTATATCCTTCATAAATAAAATACAGAATAAAGAAACTAGATAGGTAATTTGGCTGCGACATGGCATAGATAGTTGCTTTAGTGTTAATAAATATAATAAAATCATAATTATATAGCGCCTTATGAATTGCAGATCCCTCTAGACGCATTAACTTAAGTCTTGAACTATGGTGGAAAATTATTCTCGCCATCAACCCGGTATACCTGAATGTTGTTGTGATTTATTAATTAGGGCCTATTAGATGCTAAATATAAAAGAGGCGTTGTATAAAATGCCTTTCAAAATCATCACCATTATAATAATCAATGTATTTGCTGAAATTGTTTGAAAAAAAAATGCTTCTTCCTAAAAATTAATAATAAGACTCAAGGTTGCTGTGTTATCATTTAAAAATTCCTATCATATCTCATTCCCTTTCACACTTTGTTTGGCTCAAAATGTATCTCATCTTTCCTTCCCCTGTTATAGTTTATGCTTCATGTGAATACATGTGTGCTCACCTCATCATACTTCTGTAAATGCAAATGAAGCATTTACAGACCAACTAGCCTTTGAATGACGTTTTGGCCTATTTGCATGCCGGTGTTAAATATATACTGCCATTTGAAATTAAGAAATTATAAAAAATGTTAATTGTAATACTTAATGTATGCTATTAGCTAAAAGTTCATCACCAGTATATTTAATACCATTGTAAAGTGTTTGGTTAACTTAAATTCTTTGGCAAGAAATTTATGGATTTTCTAAGTAAAACATATTGTAACTTATTGAAAACTGTTTTGATCTGATAATTGATGTGGTTTGTTTAAATAGGCAAATTGAAAATTTCAATTGTGATATTTTTTGTGGCAGTATATTTTAAATGAATCAAAATAATTAAGCAGGTTTACTTTTCCTGAAGTATAATAAACAATCTCGTGCATTTTTAGAAATTGATTCCACAAAGGAAAGATATGTGGAGTTTCTTACTTTGATTAATTCAGTTACATAAAACATATTTTTGTGGGTTCAAAATTGCACCATGCAAATTCCATCCTTCATCTGAGAAGCCAAGTAGATGTTGGATTCAAGTACTTAGTACCAACATAATAATATTTAATTATTAAATATATTAATTATTATATATTATAATTAAATAAAATAAAATAAGTTATTAATTTACTAATTATGATTATTAATCATCAAATTGATGATTTGATTGCGTTATTCACTGCCTGTACCTATACATACATTGATAACTATTTGTTGTCATTTATCATTATTGGAAATTATTGATCAATATAACAATATATAATTATTGGACCTTATTGGTAACCATTGATTAGTAATAATCATTGGTCCATATTGATAATTGTTATATTTATAACTGATTCTGGAAAAATTGTTTGGTGATTGCATGTGTGTTCCAACATTATAAGTTGTTTATTATTAATCACTGATAAATACAAAATAAAGTATTGATTCATATTGATAAATTGGATCAATAAATTATAATTTAATTGTGGGAAGCCTTCTCTTGTGGTAAATTGATATGTGTTCTCGATCACGTTCTTCTTGTCACTTTTACTCACATTTCATCTGGAAGTTGTCACATGACTACAGCTTTTACTGATGTTGCTTTTGTCGTTAGTTCATTTGTGTCTGTGATGTCGCGGTAACTTGTGATCTTTAGTTAGTTGTATTCATCGTAGTGTTAACATTTCACCAACTTAAGTATAAATGTTAAAATCCTTCAACAAGCTTTAACATATTTTCCTTTCATATTGTTTGTTGATGTTTGTATTTGTAGTAAACAGTTAAAGATAGATTGTCTGTGTATAAGCAAAAAAGAAATTCCTGAACATTTAATTTATTGTTAAAATTGCTGTCCAGTAATTAATGTGTTTTTTTCAAAATTAAATAATGCCATTCCTAACCTATAAATTGACTTGTAATGAATCCTCAAATTAACAAGAGTTAAATTGCTTCTACCAATGTCTTATTGAACCATACCATATTTAACGCTTTTAAATGAGCAATTGTTTTATTATTGTTTTATTTTATCATGTTTTCCAGACTTAAACACAGACAGTATATTTGTTAATTGGTTTAAGTACGTTGCTTACATATGTTATCAATTTACAATGAAAACAACAACATGATTTTAATAAGGTTCCGATTTTATTGGTGATATATCTTCTCTGTAGCTATATTGTTGAATAGTGTACAGTTATAAATAATGTTATGTTACATTTTTGGAGTATAAATTAATAAGTGATATAAAATTATGTTATTGGTGGTTATAATGGTATAACAGGTGGGCCAAAGAGTTAACAGTATGGACGCCATACAGACACAAAAGAAAAAGAGGAAGACCTAACAAGAGATGGAGTGATCTTTTCCAGGAGCTTGGTGCGAACTGGGCAAATCTGGCAAAGAACAAATCAGAATGGAGTTTAAGGAGGCCATCGGCCAGCAGTGGCCTGACAGGATGATGATGATGATGATGATAAAATTAATGATGCATAATATAAAATTTAATTAAAAATGTTTGTGTTTATAGTTGTGGTTCAACATATATGTTACTTAAATCGGCATTGAAAATAATATCGTTCTTTAATATTCTAATTTTTGTAATACTATTACTTTTTGATTTAATAGTCGTACATGGATAAAGCTGAAGGAAAACCTGTGACTACTTCGAAGGCTCAAACACCAGCTAAGGAGCAAACTAACAATCCCAAGCAAACTGTAACATCTCCACCTCCGCCGGACTTCTCGTCATCCATCCCAGCGCCACCACCTCTTGATGGTCTTGCCAGCACACCTTCCAGTACACAGTCCATGACTATTACATCACCTGCTAACTCTACATTTGACAATAGCAGAAATAGGTACAGTTTACATATATCTTGGTATCTATATTTGCAAAAAATTGTTCAAACAAGAAAAATACATTGTTGTATTTGTTTTTATTTTTTTTAAAAGCCTACCCAACTGGTACAATAAAACATGAAATGGCATAAACTAATCAAATTTATATATATATATATATATATATATATATATATATAAATGTTTGTAGGTTCCACGTATGTCTTGATTATATAAAATGAGTACGAATGCACAAAGTAGAGTCGTATACGTTGACATAATAGACATAAGATAATTTTTTATTTTGAATATTTCGAGCACGCATGTGCTCTTCCTCAGCGATAACATGTATGATTAAAAAAGCTTTACAAACTAGCAATAGGGGATAAACCTGTCTCTTATACACATCTAGATGTGTATAAGAGACAGACGTAGTAGCACGGTGGGCAGTGAAACTGTGCAGTATTTCTCACATGACAAATACCATTGGTTCTCATTATATAACCGAATTAGAATTACAGGCATTATTCTTGTTATCATCACCACCATCATCATCAACACCATCATCATTACCATATGAGAGTTTCCTGATGCTAACACATAGGCCTATCGAAATATCATCATTATCATTATTATTATTATCCTCAATATCGTATGATATTTTGACGCAACCACGCATAAAAAAATATAAATTATCATCATTATCATTATCAAAATTATTATCTCATTTTCATCATTGTCATTATGACTATTTTTATTTGATATTAACAATTGATTAACAATTAAAATGTATGTACCTCCAGACACACACTCGGGTGTGGTTCTGATAGTTCACCATTTGCATCTTTATCAATCCGACGCGTTATTTCAAGCTACAAGAAAATACGTTTAAAAAAATTATAATAATAATAAAAATAATAATAATTAAACAAGAGTCTGAGCAGATGAAATTTATTATCTACAATAATAACACTGTAATATGATTTTTAACAACAGCAATGGTAATAGGCTTCCTATATTACTAATTTAAAATTCTAAAAAAATATATAATGAGATAACAACTACAAATCAACAATAGCAGTAATGGAAAATGACATTTATTATTATATTCACACAATAGATTGACGTACCTTCAATGCATGCATGTTCTTGATTTTGACGGCTCCCAGACTCACTAAGTGATCATCGAAGTCAAAGTCACTACGATTCCGAAACAATTTTGAATAATCGCTTCTACCTTTCTCTATACTGTGATATAAGTGTGTGTGTGTGTGCTTATACTTGTTTAAACTCAAAATATTCACATCTTTTTCCTGGTGTGTTTTATTTGTAACTTGTATAGTTTTGCCATTTCCTTTGCTATTTCATATTCTTAGATATTAATGCTAAGCAAGTGCATGCATACTTAAGCATGCTTTAAATCCTGGTGTCTGTATCAGATTCAGATAGTAAACAGCATATGAATTAGACTAGTATATATTAGCTTTCATAATCAGAATAGTAAAACTTCATATTGTTTTTGTCGCCTGTTAAAATTACAAATTGATGGGCATAGTCTTTATAACCTTCATTTAGTATCCCAACTATGATAGTTTTTAATATAGTCATTATAAACTGCAAATTTTATTTTATTTTTATTTATTTATTTATTTATTTATTTTGTTATTTGGGGATTTAATTCTTCTGAAATCTTTGAGTTGTAAGGCAGAGTGGAATTTGGCAAAATTAGTTTTCCTGGTCTTAGGACTGTAGGTTATTTTGTATACCAGGGATATTATTGAGGTTATAACAAAATCTAGGTATGTTTATCTCATTTTGCTACATTTACCTAACTTAAAATGTTCATTTACATTTACATTTAACTAGCAGCAAGAGTTTTCATGGAACCTCTATGGTAAATCATTTAATTTAAAAACAGTTGTCTCCTCTTGGCTCAACAATAACCTCAGCTGCCAACTCTTCTGTAACCTTTCCTAATTTGTATCACCAGTTGATTTGCAAAATGTTTTTTCAACCATAGCAGGGTGATGCTGGCCAATATCTGGGGACCCTCTTAATATGTGAAATAATGTGATGATTTAAAATTTAAGTCTCATTATGAGATGGGTGGAGATGTTGTCAAGCATTGTAACCACTAAACTACATTCTGATACAATTGTTCATTGAAACCTCTTAAATTAATATCACCAGTTTAAAGATAAGATATTACCATTATTAAAGTATCCATCTGAATTGAGAATTCCCTACCATCTATCCAACTAATCAGGACTTAATTTTTTGGTATCTCCTTACTATTAGTATTGTTTTTATATTTTAGTATATGTTACAATATGAATATTAATATAAAAACCTGTGTTAGTAATTTACTTCATTAGGTTGGTAGTACCCTCTCAATATTAGCGTTTACGTTTATGTATGTAGTGTTCAAAATTGTCATGGTCTATTAGACATAGGTAGCTTATGTAAGCTAGTAATGATCTAATCATCTTAGCTGTAAGAGTAACAAGTTAATATTATAATTATGTATCATTATTTCTGCCTTTTTGTAGGACATTTGTGAAAACTCAACTTGGGTTGTGTTTTTGAAATTTTTTGCCAAAATGGTTGTAAACGTTAAAAATAAGTAAAACAAAATGATTGATGTAAAAAAACATATTTTAAATTCTTAGGATTATTTAATCTAGATTTAGTTTTGCAGATCATAAAGAAACCCGTCGTTTTTGCTGGGATTGATATTTGTTTATAAAATGATTAAAAAAAAATACAAAACTTGCGCATAAATTGGCATTTTGTAGCACATTATAGCAGATAATTGCTAGGAAAAAAAATACAAATTTGCCACAAACATATAAAAAAGGTTCTAATATGCAAATACTGCAATTACGTACATTAATAATGTATGATTTATTATAAAATGAAAGAAGATTATTGTTTCGCTAATTTTTACAGTGGAGATATATTTGTTCTTGCTCATGTAGTTTATAGGTCAGACTACAGAACTTGTTCTTAGAGTTGTTACAATATCCTTGGAAGCCATTGAAATATATGCGTATGTAAAAAATTTGCCAGAACACTGTTCATCGGCATAGGTTATGCAACCAAGGTCAGTTGTTTATATAGGAAGTTGTTCCAACATGAATGATCTTCCAGCATTTTGTATATAAGTTTAAATGATGGGGATATGTAGTGGAGAACATTTTCTGTCAATGGTGTTTAGCATATTACTCTCTTCCTCACAGGAAAATAAATGATTTGTACCTAGAAAAGGTTGTTGATAAATACTACAGTAGAGGCAACATCAATATATCTAGTATGTTTGTTACACTGCTAGAGTCCAGTAGAAGAAATGCACAATAATACATTGTTAGATTTCATATAACTACCTTCAATATATTCTTATAAATTTATTGAAAAAATATTACAGGATCAATTTGAATTTTATTTTATACCACTGTGGTTTTCATTTGTAGTGCTAGTACTGGCATTTTATTTTTTTAAGCACCAAGTCTAAACCATTAAGCCTGTTTTGCACTAGGCGAATTTATTCGCGCGAATCAAAGCGATTATGTAGTATCAGTGGTGGCTCAACAAATTTGCTAGGGGTTCCCCCTCCCTAGGGGTTCCCCCTCCCCTTGCTGGCGCTGTCACTTCATAGTATGTAGGATAATAGACATCTGCAAAAATTTATAGCAATGTTTGATGAAATTTAAATGCATTCCTGTAAGGTGCTGATTGGTCGATGATGGGTGCCCAGGAGATATGCAAATGACCTAATGTTTATACATTAACATAATCTGTTACTGTTAAGATTTTTTTTTTGTATTATTTGTGTTAGATTCCACTTAGGTTTATAACAAGATTTCTAATTGCACTTGTACTATTATTATAATTGGTAAAGTTGAAAACTTTTAGAAGGTTTAAATTTAGCCACATATAAGTTTCTGAGTATATTTTGATATCCATATACCCTGGGTATAAAATGGATGTCAGTTTACTGAAGTTCTTATCTCTGATATACATAATTCTTTTTAGGGATTCCTACAAATTCTAATGAAATCAGGAACAGCCTGAGATTTTTTATTACTTACATTATGTGTTTTATGGTTTTCATATAAATTGTATGTAGATGAGTAATAGAAAAAATATTTGTGTAATCAAATTGGTAATCAATACCTAACACATTGATAAACCTGTTTGTACGGTTTGAAATGGGAATCTGTGTCATTCCACAAAATGTGTTGTTAATTTAAACTTTATACCAATTTGTGATTACCAAAACCTCTACCAATAGCCAATAACTTAAATCACTGTTAGCAAAATAATCAGTACCTTCATTTTGTTCACAAAAGAGTATGCAAGTAAATTAAATTGAATGTTTATACACCATAAAGGAATTGTCTACAAATTTTATGTGACAAAAAAAATGTGATGTGCCATATATGGGTACGATGACGTCATATCACATATTATCAAATTGTATCAAAAAAAGTTGAACGTGTTCAACTCAATGTTCCATCACATTTTATGTGACACTTTTTTTGATGAAATTTGATAGTGTAGACAAAGCTTAATGGAGAAAGATTCCTTTTATTAGTTATGTAATTTTTGAGTTGTTTCTGTAGATTATATTCTCCATTGTTATAACTTCCTTTTTGATTCGATGATGTGTACTCCTACCATACATAGAGTTATCAATTATATTTTCTTTACTACTGTTTTAAGTACTTGTCTTTCAATACATTTAATCATACATAATTAATTTTGATCATGGCGCCAATCTGAGAAAGAACACAACATTATGATGTTCTAAAAGTCGATGATTAATTTGTGAAGGTTTCTTTGTAAACTTGCGCGATAACGTATGCTATTGACTAATTTATTTCTTTATCTTCAATTAAAAGGCATTGGTGATTGCTGAACACTTGTGTCATTTGTCATCAAATTAATTGGGTTAAATTTGTAGGCATTATATTTAATTTTTTTTACTATTTGTACGAAATGTATTTATAAATCATAGTGATATATCGTGTAACCACCAATTATTTGATGTCGCTCTAGAACTGGTTTCCTTTGATTGGCATACTGTTGATGTAATAACGTTGATTCAAAGAATTCTGGATAATTGCAGCGAACATTAGTTATCATTGAAAATGATTTCTTTTTAATGATCAGCATTATCTGTTTCAAAAATGAATATTTTGGTTGCGTAACAATGATAATGCAGTATACAAGATTTAATTTGTTACTAGAATATATTCAATAGGCCTATATAGTATACAAGTACGGCCTATACAGTATACATACATGTATGGTGTACTTGGCATGGTGTGCCTGGCATATGGTATACTTGGTAACATGTACTTGGCACGGTGTACCTTGCATTGTGTACTAGCTACAAGACCATCAAACTATGTCCAGTGATGTGTAAATATACATTTTATTATTTACAAGCAAATTACGCCTTGTATATTATTTTGTAGTTTGTGTCTATGGTTTAGTTTCAGGCTGTTTAGTTTTGTTCTGCAAACAAAATACTGTACTGCTTAAATTCTGTAAAATAAATAAATATCTATGCAACAGGTTAAATAAATAAATCCATTTTAAGAGGGTTCCAAAGTTAATTTTGCCTAATAATCTTATAATCCTTTTTCACTGGCTTGGAAGAAGTCAAATTATTCATCATGAGTTGGTGTGGATAAGCAGAATACCCAAATGATTGTGGACCCATTGTGCAATTCTTGACAAGCAAGCTCAGTGAAGTTAATATCCTGCCAATAAAATAATTATACGGTACTGTAGTCAGCGGTGGTACCAGCAGAAACAGGGCTCTGAATAAAAGTTTGCAGTAGAAACAGTTCCTTAATGTCAACTAAATGCTTTTTGATTGATTCACTCCAACACACAGGGCCAAAATTTTGGGACATTTTTGGCTATTTTAAGCCTTTCTGAGATGTAGGTTGTGTTGCAGTATGTTCAAATAATTATAAGGAGGGTGGGGGGATTTTTCAGGTTCAAGACATGGTCAGTGGGGTGCTTTATATCTGCTCTCTCTGGCGCTGCCACTTCTACCATCGTCACCAAGTTCATACCCCTAGATACACCACTGCCCTCAATTCCACTGGCGCAATCTCTGCTTTCAGTAACTTGAGAATCTTGTACGTTTTCATAATTTTATTCAATATTTTGTAGCATCAAGAAGAGTTACAGTTTATATACCATTTTAGACTACAGTATATACCATAGTAAAAACAAAACAGTAGGCCTACCATTATATTTCTATTGTACAGCAACTAAATATAACATGTTTCCATTTATTTTCACTAGCTCACATTTGTTTTTTTTGACAAACAAAGCTAATGAAATATTTACAAACAATTCACAAATTAACTTGCTAATTTTGGGAATGCTCTTGTAGAGCATTACGATAGAAATACGATACAGTCAATTAAAAGAACCAAGAAAGTATTTATCAGGAGAAAAAAAAATTTAAACTATGCGAATTCACTTGAGAGTGGAAAGGTGAAAGTGAGTGTTAAAGGGTGATTGTACGACAACAGAATATTAGTACCGGATTCAAATGAGACAGTGTTATACAGGAAGTGCGTTAAAATTTAACAATTGTCCGATACAATATCGTAGGTTAAAGAAGTCGGAGCCTGTAACACTTCTACGGTATTTAGCTTGGATCAGTGTGCATGGTTACACCATGGTGCTTATCTTTCACTGTAGCCTTGCACATAATCTTCACTATTTGTGACCCAAGCTCACAAACGGGCTGTAAACTCGCACTCCACTGTATTGAGAACAAGCCTCAATACCCAGAATAGGGTGTAGAACGTGAATTTTGTGTAATAAATAAAGTATAACTATTAATCTTACTATTCCTGAAGTTTGAGTTTAAAATTCCAACTCTTAAGAGGTAAAATTTAGCCATTTTCGGATGGGAGCTAATGAAAAATGAATAGAAACCTGCCTAAAATAAAAGCATTTTTCTAAAAACTTGATTTAAGAAAGTTGACAAGATGACAATTATTCAAACGGTCATAACTTTGCTTCCAGAGACCCGATTGAGTTCATTTAACTGTCATTTTAAAGTAAATGATATGTTCTATGCCATTATAACAAAAACTCATTTTGGTCTAAAGAACAAGTTTACAGCCTGTTTGTGAGCTTCGGTCACATTTGTGTATCAGTTTTTTTAGCAAGGTTTCAAATTCACTTGTGTGAAGACCATTGCAAATGCATTCATGTTATACATTAGTTGCACATGAATCGGGCTGGGGCGGATGCAGGATTTAGCGGTAGGCTTGGGTGGATCCAGAGCTTTCCGAAAGTGGGACTGATCGAGATAATACTGTACTACCGTAGGGGGTCCAGGGAATACCCCGCGAAAATAATTGTGTTCTAGACGCCAGAAAATAACCTCAGAGGCATTTTGGGCAATCAATTTTTCCTTTTTCTTTCTTTCTCTTCCAAAAGGTGACCGGGGCCGGCCTGGCAAATCTTCCCCCGGTAGAGGGGGTTGAGGTGACAACATTTTGAGAATGTGCATCTCTTGGTGCCTGGAAATTGCAGTCTCATACTTTAAAAACCTTACCACAAAATAATAATCAACAATACAATAACAATTTTCTTAATACAGTGTAAATCGCAATTTGCAAATTTTTTAAAAATCTGCGGGATGTGTCGAAAACTGAAGTGTGATTGTTTTGAAATACTGACTGTTGTTAGATGAACCACCAGTAGCGAAGGTAGATCAAAAACGTTACTATGATACTTGTTGCTGCTGCGATCTTTGCATTGCGAGATCGCAGATTCAGGTTTTTCGCATCTCGTTTGTACTTCTCAGAGTTAAAAACCAAATTTGTTGCTTTAACATCCAAATCTAAAAAATAAAAAATACTAATGTTCCATTCAAAATGTCATTATCAAAACTGCATACAGTGCAAAAATTGGAAAATTTGTTTAAAGATTGTACTGTAGGTATATATAATTATAATGGTCATTTAGTGGGACAGTGGGGTGGGATAAATAATTATTTTCTTCCAGAGGCAAATGGTTTGTTTAAAGAGTTTAAACTTATAACACATATTTTTTGTGTTTGTGTTAGTCATTGTTTCTGGGACCACAATGGAAATAAGTTGGCGGTTTGGGTACTTCATTGTGTTTTTTTATCCCTGAATTCTGTTATGTTTAGGGTAGGTTTATGCCTACAGTGATGTAAAAATATCTGTCTCTTATACACATCTTAATACTGTACTACCGTAGGGGGTCCGGGGAATACCCCCGCGAAAATAATTGTGACGCCAGAAAATAACCTCAGAGGCATTTTGGGCAATCAATTTTTCCTTTTTCTTTCTTTCTCTTCCAAAAGGTGACCGAGGCCGGCCTGGCAAATCTTCCCCCGGTAGAGGGCGCGTAAGAATCCGCACCACCCCAGCTTCACCATGGTTTGGGTTGAGGTGAGAACATTTTGAGAATGTGCATCTCTTGGTGCCTGGAAATTGCACTCTCATACTTTAAAAACCTTACCACAAAATAATAATCAACAATTTTCTTAATACAATTTATGGGGGGTGCGCTCACACCATCTGCACCCCCTCTGCATCCGCCCCAGTCGGGTATTAGTTGTTTATATTGCTCATGTTTGTAGTTAACATTAACACATTTGCTGCCATGCAGTATGACAAAGTCTTCCCCCTCTAGCTACAAATTTTAATGTGGCTTTTCTATTTGCATGTGAAAATAAAGTTTCCCCAGCATTATAACAGTAATACAAAAATATAGGGATTTGCGAGTATATTCATCCCTGGCCTATCTGCAACACACTGTAAAAGACAAGTATTCTTGTTGAAGATGTAACTATCACAATAAGATACACTTTGGGAAAACCCTAAGAGTTCAATTAAAATATGAATTGCTTATTTCAATAAATTAAATTTATAATCAATATAATTTGAGAAAAAAAGTTTACGAATGATGATACAGTATAATTGATTACAAGCTGATTAATGGCCTGCACAGAATATAGAAGTAAACTGTTAAAATACTGTCTGTTAATTGGCAAGATAATTATTTTCTGATTATAAATTTTTAATTAAAAGGCAATTGAGGTTTGCCATTCTAAAACCAGCGTAAAGTTGCTAATTGTTAAACTGAGTAATTAGCATAAGAATGTGGCAGCATTGTATACTTTAATACAGAGAAGCTGTAATACTTTTACTCATAACATTGGCAATAATAAGTCAATTCCAGTAAATAACCCATCATTTTAAAGCTTACAATGTGGAGAATATGAATATATTAAATAGGATAATGGTTTTGGGATGGCAAGCCTCAATTATTTAAATATTACTGGATAAACTAAGAAATTTAAATATTCAATTACATTATTCATTATATCAACACAAACAGTTACATGCTTAATGAGTCCTCAAAACATAATTACATAATTTAACTATACTCTAATTTTTATTCTTGAAAAATATTTATTTCAACAAGAGTACAATAAATGATGCTATGATTTGGTATATCCTTTAAAGAGAAAGAAATAATCTACATAGTTCAAACCAATACACTAACTACAATTTAAAATGTATGGAATGTCACCACTATGACATTTCACAGTAAAAGTGATATCTACACTATTAAATTTTATGTGACAAAATTGTGTGATTTGCCCATAATGGGCAAGATGTCATATAACTCCCATTAATTGGGACAAATCACAGGTATTTTCACACAAAACTTGAAAGTGTAGACAAAGCTTAAGAATAACCATAAAAAATAATACAAATATTAAAAAAAAAATCATATATACAATTACTAAACACAAATGTCGATTCAAAAACAATTCATTTGACTATATACAGTACTGTAGATATACTGTATATTTATTTTAATGACATTACACATTATGATACACTACCGCAAGTTAGATGAAATCTATTCTGGGGGAATTTTTAAAAGGTTGACATTTTCTATGCTTTGATATCCAAAATAAATACCAAATACCTGGACACCTTAGTGATAACGCCAATGAACCTTTCCGCTAAACCCTACTCCTTGGCTATTGATGCCAAGGTCCCACAAAACAACAGCGTACATGTACGTGTTTGTGGGACATGCACATTTTCTTGGCATTGTTCTGACTGATCAGTTGTTAAGTTTGCCTGACACTCCAGAAAGGTCCATTACACCCGAAGCCCACATTATTATGTAAAATAATTTGATGGAATACAAAGCTTTGTTTTCGACTTTGAGAGTTTGCCTACCAGTAGTCCATCGCCTGCAAACTCTGCATTTGACAACAGCAGAAATAAGCAGAGTATGCAATTTCAAAGGGGAGTGGAGCTAAAGGTTAATGGAGATGCTTGCCACTTAATCATTTCATCCAAAACCTGTAGGAACCCAGATTTTTTTCTCCACTCCCTAAACCATATTACAAGACTGAATACCTGTATTCTTAAAACAAACTTTAGAACTACTGTACTTTGAAATAGCAGTGGTTGTTGTAGCATCATTTTAGAAGTGACACTTTGCATTACCTTTCATGAGCAACGTTAATTTCACAGTATACTGCATGTGGTATTTTCATTTCATCTAAAAAAAAAGCTAATTTGGAATGTTTTTTTAAGCACATTAATGATGCACTGAACTTCCACACACTTAAATACACATACTGTACACGTTACCTTACAAGAAGTTTTTAGTGGGGTATGAGGGCTGCTATCCTAACGATTTACTTTAGCAATATTTTTAGTATTCTTTTATTGAAGGGTCCAGGAATGCGCTAGAGTGAGGGCGCATGGTGATTCCTTGGAGAATGTGCATTCTGTTTTGCCAGACATTTTTTAAAATCTTTTTTTTGTGAAACGCCTAAGCTTTTTGCATTATGCACTATATAACTTATTATGAATATATATTAAAATGTTGTATTGTTTCTAGGCTACTCATTTTTTTAAAATATACATTTAACCAAGTTTATTTTGTAATGTATTTTGCCTTGGCATATATGGTGCTCAAATTTTTTTGTTAAGAAATGTTTTTATCTATGTTAAATTATTTGTGATTAAGTGATTCATTTAAAGACCTTGTCATATTTTACTTAAAACAGTGCAAATTTGGTAGAATGAAATGAATGATTTTGGTGACTATTAATTATCGCATTTCCCAAATTTGCATTTAGTTGTTGCGTACAAAGGAACATACACACCCACAGGGTTCTGGTTTTGCATACTGTATGAATCTTGTAAACAAAATTATTTCAGTGGTAGTGTACCAAACTACCTTTGAACACAATTCAGGGTCAGTTCATTAACATTAGTTAGGCTTATACCATAACTTTGGTTTGGCCTTCATCTCAATCTGAATGTATAACCAATAACGACCACTACTCAGTAGACCTAGCCCAACTTATACCACCACAACTGGCTGAGCTAGAACTAATGTTTGTTTTAAGAATACGGATCTTAGAAACCGGCAAGCTTTAATACATGGACAGTATTAACCAAGAATACAATTTGTAAACTCATCAAAAGATGAAATTGCGATAATGAACAATTAACATTGCTACAGGGGAGAGCTACCTGACTTGAGTGTAAATCGCAATTTGCAAATTTTTTAAAAATCTGCGGGATGTGTCGAAAACTGAAGTGTGATTGTTTTGAAATACTGACTGATGTTAGATGAACCACCAGTAGCGAAGGTAGATCAAAAACGTTACTATGATACTTGTTGCTGCTGCGATCTTTGCATTGCGAGATCGCAGATTCAGGTTTTTCGCATCTCGTTTGTACTTCTCAGAGTTAAAAACCAAATTTGTTGCTTTAACATCCAAATCTAAAAAATAAAAAATACTAATGTTCCATTCAAAATGTCATTATCAAAACTGCATACAGTGCAAAAATTGGAAAATTTGTTTAAAGATTGTACTGTAGGTATATATAATTATAATGGTCATTTAGTGGAACAGTGGGGTGGGATAAATAATTATTTTCTTCCAGAGGCAAATGGTTTGTTTAAAGAGTTTAAACTTATAACACATATTTTTTGTGTTTGTGTTAGTCATTGTTTCTGGGACCACAATGGAAATAAGTTGGCGGTTTGGGTACTTCATTGTGTTTTTTTATCCCTGAATTCTGTTATGTTTAGGGTAGGTTTATGCCTACAGTGATGTAAAAATATACTGCAGATTATGCATTTCCAGTTTTTAATAATTAATGATATTAATTAATTTTTTTATTATTAATGATAATAATAATAATAATGATTTAGAAACATTATAGCAGATGAAATTTACTCACCTGAGAGTGCCACACCTCTTTGCATGACATCATCTATATTCTGGACCATTATCCTTTGCACATCTTGTAGTTCATTCTTTATTCCAGTCAACTGTCTCCTTTGCCGACTGTCAATATATGTTTTCTTAGCTTTTTGTAAATATGTGTCTAGAAATGACGGTAAAGGTAGCATTTAATTATCTTAGCATGAAAAATAAATATCTTCACCATTTATATCATTACTTTAAGCACAATATATTTTTTGAAATAACCCAATATACTAAAATACAAAAAACAAATACACACCAAACTCAATGAAGGGATAAGGTCTTGAGACTGCGCTCACTCGTCGCCCATACTTGGAGCTAAATTCCTGTTGAATATCTTCTAAATATTGGAAAGCCAGTCCCATTTTGAAGGTCTTTTCACATAATGCAAGGAAGCACACACCATCTTCTATAATATAACTGTAAATAAATACAAGTTGAATGAAGGAGCATGAAAAAGACTTAACCTGTGTGACATTTATTTACATTTTTTGTATAATTGTTAGTAAATTATATATATTTCATTAAATATATCACGTTAATAGTAATATTCCAATAATAAAACCAACTAAGTATACGTTGACGGTACTGCTATGTTTCATTTCACTGTCAGTGGATACTCGCTTGGTTTTGTTCTAAGGATATTACTAATTATTAACAACCAAAAAGAAAATGAAATTGAAATGAGATTATTCAAATACTGTACATATTTATTTACAATTCATTGGAGGCCTGACATGAAAGTTACAATAGCACACCGTCTGTAACATACATCTCAAAAAAAGAACAAGGGGATTGTCTTCTGGTGTGCTTCCCAACTGCTGATAACCAGAAGCACTCCACTGGAGTTAAGTCTGGATTGTATGGGTTTTCCACTTGTATATTATTTCAAATCAACACTATTTGTGGTTTTTATAACTACTGCATTCATTTTGTTAAGTGAATAGAATTTGATTCAATTTATAAGATAAATCATATGCACAGTAAGTGATTTAGTTCAATCAAAAATATTTTAGAACACATTCATTTTTTATTGCTTTTTGTTTTGTTTTGTTTTCATTTCATAGAACTTACTGAAATATATATGGTTCTGTCGCTATACTTAATCTAGGTGGTGATTGTTGATTCATCTTTGAAAATAACAGCTTTGCTTGCTTCTGATATTCCGACAGACTCCTACCTAACTGAAATTAAAAATATATTTATTAGTTTAGAAAACAACACATTAAGTAAACCATAGACAATAAATGCTACATTTAAAAGAGTAAGAGTATCTATAACTTGGTGGTTAAGACTTGCCAACCAATCCTATTAAAATATAATTATATAAATACATACTTGTTCATCCTCTTGCATGGAAGCTACAAGGGGAAGGCCATCTGCCACCCTGGCAATAATAGTTGTCAATATCATATTCTGGTACTTTAAACCTGAAAATTACACAAAACATTTATTCGAAAATATTAATCAAATTGCTAGGATATACATACACAAAATCATAACAACTGCAATATACTGATTGTATACAGAAATATAAAAACAACTTAGCCTAGGCCTAATTAATTGTCTGCAAAAATTTGTGGGAAAATCAGCACTTGTAGTATTTTCAAAATTAATGGATGGCCTTTTTTGTGCAAAATATACATTACCCCGCCAGCCCTCAGTCTGGTAGGGTACACCGTTTTATCAACGTCTAAATCACTAAAAACTTCAACAAGAGTAATATCAGGCTAGCCTACAGTAGCTAGAGCTAAAGCATGTCTTACCAACAAAAAATATATAGCCTAATGCTCATTAGTACACCAGATTGTATAGTAAGGCCTACGCGGGAATACATCCTCCATGCAAAAATTTGGCCTTGAAATCCGTCAACACATTTCAGAAAATAAGGGCCAATTTCAGCACAGTTTTTGCCAAATATTAGGCTTCTTAATATATAACCAATGCAATTATGCAGGAATTACGATTCCGCGCACCTGTTTTGCTAGCCATTTTCCATGTGCAAATTTGAGCTGATTTTTTAGATAGCCTCCGCGCAATTCAAAAACTTTACAGTTATGGTATGTATACTATACTGTAAAGTATTTTAATTACGTGGAAGATACATCAAAAACTAGCTCAAATTTGCACCGAAAAGTTCTATAAAAATAAGTGTGCAGAATCGTTAACTACTGCATAATACAGAATTGGTATACTGTATTGAGGAATTGGTATACTGAGGAATAGGCCAGAGCATAATTTTGCACAATGGCCTTATTTTAGGGTCTGGTTATGGTGCCTTTCTTTTCCTTGCGTTTGTTTTTATCCTGCGTTACATTCTTGCGTTAACATCTGTGGGGTATAATATAAAAAAAACTAGCCACGTGTCACATTATTAATTACACATATTTATTTAATATTACTTTTTAAAATTGTAATCAATCAGCCTAATAGGCCTAAAAACAATCTAAAAAATAAAGCCACTCCACAAACATAACACCATTGCCCCAATGGGAATAAAAAAGAGTACAGCAGTACAGCAAAAAAACTGCAGTGTTTGTTTTTATGATCCTAATCAAGTAATACACTACCTAGGCTTAAAGTTTGGAAAGCCGTTAGGCTTACACGATACGTGGACCACCGTCAGCCTAGCTTAAGCCTAAATCCCCCTTAGGCCTAGACCTATCTACGTACCCTGGCCTAGCTAGGCTCAGGCCTAATGATAGCAGGCAGTGCCAACGACCAACCTAACCACGCTAGGGCCCCCTACACTAGCCTTGCCTGCACCCAGCCAGCCTAGCCTAAGTCAACTGTAGTACAATTTATGATTACAGATATAGTTTTAACGAAACCTTAAATTGAAACTGCAAATCCTCTGGCGACTAGGCCTATTCTAATGAACAACTGAATCCAGCAGGTTTTGTTTTCTAGGTGTGTGACGTGGAGCATACAGCAGAGCCTTGTCATTTCGCTATACGATTACGTTGTTGAGTTTGCAGGCGCTCGAGTTGATATTCGCTATTCGCCTGTCGCTCGTGGTTAATTGATGGCGGCCCACCACGTTCAGTAGTGTTTTGCTGCAGTGACATCTCGGTGCTGGCGACTCGCTGCTGGCGATGACTCGCTGCTGGCGAATCGATCTGCGCATGTGTTTAAAATGGTATTTACTTCCGAAAACATGCCTGCTGCGCGCGGTAGGTTTGTATTTTGTTTTTCAATGAATGAAATTAAATTTTAAGATGTCTTTCTAGACCTAGTTACATTATCATTATAGAATATTGTATATTAACTCTAAAATATAACACAAAGTCAATTTTATATAGGTCTAACATATGTAGGGCTACGGAACGATGTAGTGTA
>NW_022735924.1:85644-87907 GCF_011630105.1 Anneissia japonica | reverse complement strand
TGGGACAGTCCCACACACTTTTCTAATGCCAATGGGTCGACAAAAAATGGGTCCACATTTTTAAAAATGGGTCCAAATTTAATGCAGTTTCATGCATAAATGAGTCCTCATTTTGAAAAATGGGTCCAGATTTTTCATATTTTTCCGTAAAATGGTTTGCTTTTAATAAAAGGGGTCTACATTATTTGAATTTACGCGAACAGTGGGTCTACCCTGATATTGTACCTGTTAATAGCATTTGTGGTACAGTATGTCCTGAACAGATTCTATGTTTCGTTCTTTATTAGAACATTGAATTGATAATAAATAATATCAGTATTTTCAAATAATAAGGACTCTATAAGAGATTGTTTAGAAGCAATTTCAGCAGTCATATGATGTAATGAAGTCCCAAGTTAAAACCTTCACAACTCTCAGTGTGTTCATGTATGCTACTATTCGAGAAAGCTTAACAGCTCGAACCTTTAAACATCACCATTTTGGACTTATTCATTCTGGACAATGTTCTAATAAAGAACGAAACGTAGAGTCAATTATGGCCTCAAGTCTGTCATCTTTCAGAGTTACCATGCTCATATTCTAAATTGTGTTTTAGAGTTAGCATTAATTATATTATTTACTTGGTTTTTCCCATTGTTTTGCAGCTCACTTTTCTCTGACTGAAACTCAGTTCCTGGCAAGTTGCAGAGATCATGTAATTAAGGCAGCCTCCACATCCAATTCTTTATTTGTACTCCATGAAATAGAGACAGAATATATGAAGAACTTTGACTTGTATCGAATAGCCTTGCTTGAAGCTGTTGCAGCATCCAAAAGAAAATCTACAGCTACCTTCCTGTTTGGTAACAAATCCATGCTGCGTTCATAACAAAATGGAAGACTTGCAAGTCATAATGGCCGTACTCAACTGGTCGTTCTTCGTTAAACAACGCCCACTTGAGCAGTAGTAATATCCTACTTAACGAAGAAGACCTTTCAAATAGAAAACTGGTAAATACTCAACAAAACAAAAAGGCTACATAGTTACCCCAATGATACATCATGCATAATCAAGGTTTTAAAAAAAAAATGTTTTTCATCCAGTTTTTAAATTCAGTTAGCCTATAATTATTTTTTGACTTCATGTGCGTAAATGTTAAAATTTTTAATTTCTGAAATTTAATCTAAATTATATTAATGCAGAGTTGTTGCTAAACCAATTGGCCATGTTTGTTTTGGTCACGCGAATAATGCTAATTAATGCACACTGGTTTACATTAATTTTATATCTATTTTACAAACCAGTAAAATGGAAATAATACTCAACGAAAAATTGTAGTCAACAAAATGAACTAGTCAATTAAGCCCATTAACAATTTATGCAGGTGTTGTGTATGCTATCAAAAACCAGGTTCAATAGCAATGGAATTGTTCCAGAGGAGGATGAGGGGTGGCAACATAACACTATACTCTCTAGCAGTCAGGGCCCAGCCAGAGGGGAGTTGAGGGGTTTTAACACCCTCTAAAATTAATCGAAATAAACAAAAAATTAATCGAAATACACAAAAAATCCTGATAATGTAGTAGTAAAGGTAAAATATAGGCCTTTATGTATGATTTATGTATGTATTAATTGATTTATTATGATTTACAGAGGATCCCGGAGGTACTGTCCAACCAGCCCCCCCCTAGAATAAACCATAAATATTTGAAAGAAATGAATAATCATAAACCTAACATACTGTGAATTGTTAACATTCTTTCATTACGCCATCTTTATATGATTGTAAATTTTATTTTCATATGTAGGCCTATAATTCGGGATTAGATCAAATTAAATCTCACTATATTCTAGCTCCTATTTTGTTTTCTTGAAAAATATGAAGTTATGAGGTTGAAGTGTGACTTAAAATCAAATAAATTTTTTTTAAAGTGAATAAATTTGTTATACCTTATAGTAATATTGCACAGTATATAAACAATAAAAGGAAAATAAGTGAGGGTGTTTTAGCCTGACTTTAGTAGTACAGTATTCTCAGATGCAATGAAAGGGTTGAAAATACGGATAAACAAATAAACTTGCCCTTGAAGAAAAAATATAAATATGGTACTTGTTTTGTTTGTTTATGTATGCTCTTTGGATTCATTTAGGATGCTGTATAAAAGTAACAATTCAGAGACTGTTTACAACTTTTATTAAAACAAGTTTTCTTGCACTTTTACAATCAAAGAAATGATTGCTGGAAAGATCACAACCACTCAGGACATTACGAAAGACTGAATG
>NW_022735924.1:55092-85567 GCF_011630105.1 Anneissia japonica | reverse complement strand
TTTTTTTAATTGATGAGGGAGGGACTGTTTATATTTGGCTAGTAATAATAAATATTGTATAAAAACTGGATTAAATTTTATAGTTTTTTAAAGAAATGTATCTGAAGTCACAGATTTGCATTGTGTTATGTTGTTCAAATAATTGATGCGGCAAAGTATTTTTTTTTTATCCCGCATCAATATTTCCCGAATTTTTCACGCTGGGGTGGTGGGAGGGTGATGATCCAACAATTTTTTCAGTGCCCTACATTGGCTATAGTGGGACACAGGGATAAACTATAAATATCTTGTTTAATATTTTCCAAGATAATCCTATTCTTTTTCATTGTGTCCAATGGTTGCCAAATTGGTTATAGTGGGACACAGTGATAAAGTACAACCATGGACCTATTAATGGCTGCTAAGAGCACATATAAATTTATTAAATTATCACAATTTAAAAAAAAAACCAATGAGGGATGGCTGTTTTTTGTTTTTTTAATCCGAACAATTGATTATTTCGCTTTTGTTTTTATTAGTGAGGGATGGACTGTTTATATTTGGCTAGTAATAGTAAATATTGTATTGTTTAATTCTATAGTTTTTTAAAGAAATGTATCTGCAAAAATTGCATTGTGTTATGCTGTTAAAATAATTGATGCGGCAAAAAAAAAATAAAATTGTTTTTTTTATTCCCGCATCAATATTTCCCGAATTTTCCCCGCGGGGGTGGGTGGGGGGAAAGGCGGAGTGAAAATCTAACAATTTTTTCAGTGCCCTAAATTGGCTATAGTGGGACACAGTGATAAACTGTAAATATCTTGTTTAATAATTTCAAAAATAATCCGATTCTTTTTCATTGTGTCCAATGGTTACCAAATTGGCTATAGTGGGACACAGTGATGAAGTACAACTGTCTTCTTTAATATTTTCTAAGTTAATCCTTTTCTTTTTCATTGTGTTCAATGGCTTCTAAGAGCACATAGAAAAATTATTAGATTATCACTCTTTAAAAAAAAAAAACGATGAGGGAGGGCGGTTTTTTGTTATTTTTTTTGTTTTTATTTTTTAATCAGAACAATTCGTTATTTCGCTTTTGTTTTTATTGATGAGGGGGAGGGACTGTTTATATTTGGCTAGTAATAGTAAATATTGTGTGGGACACAGTGATAAACTGTAAATATTTTGTTATTATTTTTCAAGATAATCCTGTTCTTTTTCATTGTGTCCAATGGTTGCCAAATTGGCTATAGTGGGACACAGTGATAAAGTACAACTGTCTTCTCCAATATTAATTAATATAAGCCGTTTATGAGATTTTGTAATGGACTGCTTTTTACTTTTAGACGACTTAATTTTTCCCATTGTGTATTTCTTCTTACAAAAGCTTTCTTATCAAAGTACCGATCGGAAGGATATGTTACCAAAAAAGAAGAAACTCTCACTTTTATCTTTTTGATCATCGACACTGCTTTAATTTGATTCTCTAATAAGTTTAGTAGTTGTTCCCATTATGGGCTTCCTAGCTTCCAAAAATGTTTCCGGAAGTCATAGTCTCGTTTGGTCCAGGAATATTGTGGTTTTTTTTTCACATTGAAAATTAATAAAATTCTGAAATTCTCCAATTACAGATAACATGGTAAAGTAAATTTATGTATAAGGATAGCTTTGTAACATTTTAATGTATTCCAATGTAATTCTATGTAATTTTCATCATATTATTTATTATAGCTATGGAGTTGGAACATGACCGAAGTCCGTTTTTGGTATACCAAATATACCTCCACAGGTTGCCGCATGCTAAAAAGTAAAAAATACTTTTGCATGTTCGGCGTTCCATACATGTACGCATGCGTACTAGGTACCATTACCGAGTCAAATTCTAAAATCACTATTTTTGCGTGATCGGCGTTCCATACATTTGCGCATGCGTACTAGGGGATTCGCCAGCAGCGAGTCGGCTCCAGCACCGAGTCGCCAGCAGCGAGATGTCACTGCAGCAAAACCTCTATCACCACGTTCGAGTTTAGGGTTCATTTTCCTAAGCGCATGCGTATTATACACGTCGACTAAACCACTAAACACGGTGTAAAATGGCCGTCGTGTAAAATTATGACTGACTTTATAATGGATATATCCTTATAGGCCTATGTTAGCATTTGTGGACAAAGGTAATGATTCGTTTATGTTGTCGTAATACTATGGTTATAACATGTTTTGTTGATTCCGAACTAAGTTCACATAACAATCTATCTAAACAGGTTGATTCAGTTCACGTCAGCGAAAGAAGAAGCGGCTGTTGAGTTGTTTATGAAACATCGATTAGCCTAGGCTATCTATGGCTCGGGTTGGTTAGGCAGGGCCTAGCCTATCCCTACCTAGCTAGGGCCAAGCCTAGGCTAGACTATGGGGAATCTACGGCTAGTAATAGTGGTCTAGATAGATAGTAGCTAGGCCTAAGTAATGTTTAGGCTAAGCTTAATTTTAGACCTTTCTAACTTTACAAAAGAGACGAGGGGCTAGGTGTGCCACGGTACACTTCATTCATACTCGTAAATATGATTTGGATGAATAAAGAACATTTTGAATGAATGATTGAGTCTAGCGTAACTGGCTGAGACACCTGAAAGTCGTATTTTGCATAATATTTGATTTCCTAACTGTATCTTATGAACGACGATGCTACCTCTTCCAAAATACACCACAAATCGCTTGTTATCCAACCACACAAAATCATTTTTTTCTCCAGTGTTGATTAAATAAAGGAATAAAGATTGTTTTGGTACTGATTGAGTTGATTTGGCCAGGGTCAATTCTGCCTTTTTTTTAAATGACCCAGATAAGGAGGCCAAAACGATTGTACCCACTTATAACATGGAAATATAAAAAAAATCCCGAAAAACGACTCAGTGCCGAACCAACTCGGACCGGATCTACTCCCAACGCACCGATTCAAGATAAGCCTGTTTCGTTAAGCATTAGTTTGGTTACTTACAATTCTCGCTGTTTAGTATATTATTATTAGTGTTGCACACAAAATGTTTTAAATCTGCCCAGGAAAAAATAGATCAAATACAGTGGATAGGTCCTCCCTTACAACCTGGACAAATGGGTACATTAATGATGTATCTTAAAGTAGTTTATTTGGGGCACAGTAAAATAATTATTAAACAAACAAAATATGCAAATACTTTGCAATGCAATTAATAAAATAATATTCTGTATATTTGTCATACCGTTAAATTTTCAACATTTTGTTTATAAATATATTCTCTTTTATGTTGCATTTTAGTGTGTTTTAGCGACAGGCAAAACAAATTTCATCATAATCATTTATGTTTTTCAGTTACATGTAAAAGCAATCAAAGAATTGAATGAACTGTTGTTTAGTGTTGAGCTGAGGGTAATAATATTATCATGTCTGCTGAGGAGAGTGGTCAACTGCACGATCCTGCTGGAGCGGCATCGTACTTTAATAATGGTAAGAAGATTTTGTTGTGCAGTATTTTATTATGAAGTATGAATAATATCTTGCCAAATGCAGTACTGTATATAGTATATTACAAGTACATTCTATTTTTTTTAATACCTTAAGTACAGTATGATGATGAAATTATGTTTTCAATATTTGCCTACTGTAGCTACTTAATTGTTTTATCTTTTATTGTGTGTGTGTGCTATGATCTTAACATATAAGCACTCTGTACAGGTAAATTCTTACTAGTACAGTAGTGGACCCACAATAATATATAATTAAATCATCCTTGTTCAGTAGTAGCCAACCTGCAACCATTATTCTGTTTTTATATGTCATATTCATCATTAGCACATTCATTATAGATCAATTCATGGAGTTTCATAATTGTATTTTTTAATTAATTAATTTTTTATTGTCTCTATAGGCGTTCAAGAATATTTACAGGAAGAGCCAGGTAGGCAACAGCCTGATCTAGTTGCTCCTGGAAATGTTGGAAGCAGTCAACAATCAGGATATCATAACACGGGTGAATTTGCTGGTGCCGCTTCCAACCAGCCGTTATTTTACAATCCGACAGAGTTGAAGAATCATGCAGGACAGGAGCAATATCAGGGACACTCCCAGCACGATAGTCAACATAATGAGCAATGGAATTACATTCCTCATGCCGATCCCAACGCACAGTGGCATCATCAGGACATGCATCAGCAAAACCTAGCTGCTAATGTGCAACAGCATGCACAGCTACATGAACCATCTGCTCACATGTTCTACCAACAACCAGGTAGCATGAATAATGAATTTGATAGCCCACAGGCTGTGGGTGAGAATGTCGCACAATTTGGTAATGGACTATCAAACTTTTTACAGAATTACCCTGGTAATATCGAACAAGCTGATAGGTATGCTGCTGTAAGCTCTGGGGGAGATCCACATCCTTCACTTGGACAATTTGCCAAGAATGAACCAAATTTAGATGAGCCACAGCCTGTTGGGCATGTTGATCAACCCCTACCACATGGGGAGGAGTATAGAACTTGTGGTAAAAGCGTCCCTGATATTGTTTCATATTCTAAAGATGGTAATATACTTTCAGGTCAGGAATATACAGATGTTGTACCAATGCAACAACATCAACAGCACAGTTGGTTAGAAACACATGGAACTGGGGTATCTGTTACCCAACCTGGATCAGAAGCACACAATTTACAACCTTTTGAAAATATAGACTGCAATAATTTAGACATAGCTAGAAGTCCTTCAGCCCAGGAGGGCCTAGACTTTGGTAGGTCAGAGCCTGATCTAGCCCCACATTCTGCAATTCATGGTGAACTTGTTAGATTCGAACCAGACAGAATGTGTCCAGATCTTGGAATGAGTTGTATCTCACCTCATCAACACAGTGATCCTGGTTTGCCAGGTGAGCTTGTACCACAGGGCGGTGCTGACCACGAGGATCTTGACAAAAGAAGTGAGCACAGTGGCAGTAGGAGCAGTTCTCTAATGGGGTTGTCAGTATCGGAGAGCTCCCAGTCTGGACAACACAGCCGCAGTAGTTCGCTCATTTGTGAAGCATCAAGTGATATTCAACAGCATCATCCACCAGAACATTTGCATACATCTCTTGGTGAACCTACAGGTACACAAGAACCTGTTAACATTCCAGAGGAAATGCCTACCAATGATAATTCACATCAGTTACAGGCTCCCATGGAGCCAAATGGCCTTGCAAATGTCATTAACAAAGAAATTTCATCTCCAGATCCTACCTCAGTGTCAAAAAGCTCTGGTGAAAGTGTCTGTGCTTCTGTCCTCGAACAAGATAAAATAGATCACAGATCCACAGATCAGGAGAAAAATAGCACTGCCAACTCTTCATCATTATCTTCACATTCCTATCCTGCTGTTAATCAAGTTGCACAACAGTATGCAGCACAGCCTGTCCATTTTCAGCCAAACACAGGAACATCTACAATGCAGGCTTCCTTTGTTCCAGAAAACAAAGAAGATGACAAAATATCTGAGAATTCTTCACCATCAGACATGCGTATGCGGCACAAGTCTACAGAAGAGGTAGATCATCTAGTCCAAGGTGGTGCTCATCCTAGTGCCTTCACCACTGTCAAAGGCCGTGGAGGTGCAACAGTACAGAATAGAATTATGCCATCACCACCCTTGTGGTCTACAGAAGTACCAGCTTTACCAACTAATATTCTGTTGACAGCAGCTTCTCCAGCCCCAATCAGTAAACCTGTTTTACCTGCGACTGGAATTCCTACAAGTATACCAGGGCCAGCACCCCTACCAATAGTATTTTGCAGTACCAGTCAGACAAGTGTGGCACAGCCTACTGCCGTGCTAGGTTCAACTAAGCAAACAATTGCTAGTTTATCTACTGTCACCGATTCGACTCCTCCAACAACAGCATTCGTACCATCAGTGCCATCTTTACAGACAGTCCCATCTCAAGAGATTCCACAGACAGCTCCTCAACCGTTTGTAGCGAAAGCCATGGTAAATGTCGCACCACCTAAACCACTTCCAGCTTCTGCACTAGGTGTGCAGGCACCACCTTCTCTAGAATATCCTCCAGGATACCCAATAACCCAACCTCCTGTACCACTTAGTTTACCATCTGGGCTAAGCTCACAACCTCAATCTAGTAGTCTAGCAAGTTATGTAACTCAGGGTGTGGCAAATATGAGTCTAGGTTCAGAGAGGCCTCAAATGTCAGCTGCACAGCCTGCAAACTTGCAACAGCAGTATCCAGGTGCTCAGAATAATGCCGCAATGCCCCAGCAAGGTCTCCCACCGTATGCTCAGTATCCAGAAGGTTATGCTCAGCAAGGTGGAATTCACCAAGGTAGACCGATACCTTATCCCCAGTATCCACCACATCAGGTCAGTCGATCTTTAAAGTTTAATACAGTAAAATGTAATCAAAGTGTGCACAACACTATGGGACTCCAAATGAATGCATAATTACGTAGTGTAAGCTTCTCATATTTGAATTTGCTTATCACATGCTTCATTACAAAAGAATATTGGCCAGAACCATAGAAACCCTCTAATTATGTCCCAATAGGGATAATTAATCAATAATAAGAAATTTTTAGATATAGTAAATTGTAATTTGTGTCAATCATTTATGTAGGGGCCATATGCACAAGGTCACATTCCTGAAAGGTCAACAAGTCGTGGGCCATATGCTGGTTATGGTAATTCGCCATATAATTCCTATGGACAGCCATATGATCCATACTACAGCTATAGGTATGGCCAGACTGGATATAGGGCCTATTATGATGATTACTACTACAGACAACAGGAATACGCTCGTAGAAGATATTCTGGTGCTCGTAGATACACCGACTCTTACCAAGCTTTTTATGAAAATTCTAGACCACGATCGCGACAAGGCACAGAAAGTCCAGGTTCATCAAACAGTGAAGACAGGCCAAACTCACGGCAGGAACAAAGTCGAGATGAGAGAGATAATTATTCAAGCGAAGGTTATTCCCGGAGAGGTACAGTACAGTAGGCATTTAAAATATTTTTTTTGTTGATTTTTATTTATTAATTGTGAGTTGACTGTTGCACTATGTATGCATGTTTTTCTTTGTTTCACTCCCAATTTTGTTTGCAACGAACCATAGAGATTCTTGCATAACTAATCTGTACTGTGCTCATATGTACTGTAACCATACATAAAAATAAAAATAATTTGTGGCTGTATCATAGTAAACAGGTTTCTTTGACCTTTTGCACACTAGCCACAACTAATGATGCACTAATGCAAACTTACAATTTGAGATAGAAAAAAATTACAAGTGACGATATCATGATTGATTTAAATACTAACAAATTGTTACTTTAATAATAGGTTATGATGAATATGGACGACCAATTGCATATGACAGAGCCCATCGAAATAGTTACTACTCCAGAGGTTACCAATACGATCCATACCAGGATCAAGAGTACAAGCGGTTGCAGCAAGAATATTACAAAGAATATTATAGATCACAACAGAATACTAGCCGAGGGCTCTCAGAACAGAATCAGGAACCATCAACCAATGACAGCTCGTAAGTACAAGATTTCTGGACAGCATATCTGGTTTTTGTGGATTAGATCTTTTAAATTTAATTGATTTTATTATTGCTTATTTTTTCTCATTGTCCTTTTAAACATTGCTAGATGGTATTTATTGTGGAAGGCTCACACTACTATAACTCTAGTATAACACTATTTCAATTTGTTTCAGATTTGCCAGTAATTTTCATCACACAGGTGGCAACACACCAGAGAGATACAACCAAGATATGAGTTCCAT
The DNA here is from genome assembly GCF_011630105.1 of Anneissia japonica. Taxonomy (NCBI): domain Eukaryota; kingdom Metazoa; phylum Echinodermata; class Crinoidea; order Comatulida; family Comatulidae; genus Anneissia; species Anneissia japonica. Next base: position 77,774 of record NW_022735924.1, on the reverse strand, counting down.
TAGTGCGTCAGTTGACTCAAATTATTACCCCTTTGACGCTAATCAAGATGTTTCCCAACAGGTGAAAGCTGAAGATACATCATACAGTACAGAAAATATGGAAGGCTCATCATGGACTCAACCTAAAGGTAACATTAATCCAAAGTACCATTACCTTTAAAGTACACCAATGTACCAAAATTATGTTACCAATGTACCGATGGACTACCGCTTTTACTTCCCCGTTGTTAGTGTAAATGGGTGAACGTCAACAACTCCGGTGTGCTGAACCCGAGTTGAACGAAGCTGAATGTTTTCAGAAGAAACTTCTCCAGTATAGTCCTGTTGACATCGAAACACACAGTGTAAACAGTCTGCCTTTCACACCTTATTCAGTTTTTTTGTAATAATATAACTATTTATATATTTTGAACGTATTTAATTAAAAATAATGGACATAATGTAAGTTATATTTTATTGCTTTGGATTGTATTTTTGTTCAGAAATTAATGTGGTTTTTAGTGTACAAATAAAGTGAAATGTTTTCCCCCAGCGAAACTAAATTTGATTATAGACTAATGAGCTAATGTAAATAGTGGGCAGCGTTCAACACCGGTGTTGAGCCGGAGTTCGTTGTCAAGTGTAAATGAGATATCCTGCAGTTTCCTCATTAAGTTTACATGGGTTTTGGCTCCGGTGTCACACCAGTGTTTGTTTGGGCTTTATAGTGTAAAAGTGGTATAGTACCACTACCATTGTTCCTTCGCTATTGTACTGGTAAGAACAATATTTTCATGTTGAAATTTTCAATTTTTAGATTTGACTTTAGTTTATACAAACCATATTTAAAATTTAAAAGATGGGAAAATGATATGTTGAAAATTTTTTTTTTTTTAAATTTTAGTTTTCATGTTTATAAATTATGTATAACGTGAAATATCTGTAATTGTTGAATTACAGTGATGTACCTTATCAATTCACTATTACCAATGCATGCAATTGAATAGCATCTGCTAATACACATTGTTATGCAGATGATGCACAATCATATTTATCATTTAAACATTTGTCAGACAATATGCAGCTGTTCTGCTAGCTATGATGACTTGCATCAGCAGTATTAAGGGGTGCATTAGAGATGTAATGCTAAATGAAAATAAGACAGATTTTAGTACTTAAATTACATACATTTTCTAATGATATAACAATTTTACAAAATTCTTTTCATGGAGGGTGGCACATAGCTATATTTTTAATTTCTTTTTTCTTTAAAATCACACTTAACCGAGTTTACTTTAAAGTTATAGTATAATATATGTATATAAAGTATATGGCTAATTTTTAAATTAAGATGTATTCACAACATAATATAATATAATACAATATAATTTAATATAATATAAGAATATCATGAGATGTAATATGCCAACTAGATTTCCTAGTCAATGGCTGATAATAACTGATATATTTTCAATGACTAAATTTATTATTATTATTATTATTATTATTATTATTATTATTATTATTATTATTATTATTATTATTATTATTATATAAAATGTGAAAAGAGAACCTTCAAAATAAAACAGAGACATGGACAAAAAGACAATGGAACACAGGAACAGATTGATATTAACAAACTAATATACATCAATTCTCATTTCATCAGTAAGGAAAAGCCCTGTGTTCTGTTTTACAAACAGACATAGCAAGCCTAGTTGATATTTCAATATATATTTTTTCCTTATAGTACAAGAAGCACCACCACCAAGAAGGACCCCAACCAAGTTCTCGTTACCACACATCTTGGGTCGTTTTAGCCCTGGAGGTCATTTGGTGAAGGTCTTAGCTAATGCTCCTGGTGAGGGGGCTACAGCCACGGTTGAAATCCATTCCATCGAGGTAACAAGCCTTATATCATGAATTTAGATTTTGAAATACAGTTGAACTTTCCTGTTAAGTTTAATCCACAATGGCATTGAACAGTTTTTTGGCTTGGATAAAAAAATTGACTTAATCGTTGATTAATGGAAAATGTAAATTAAGATGACTTAGAAATTATTGTTAGGCAAAGTTGACTTAGGTAAGTTTTACTGTATATTATTTAATAAATCTAGTTGTTCTTCTGTGAACAAACACTGTGTATGTACACTTTTTATGAAGCTACTTAGGAATAACAGATGTGAGATCCTATGTACAAAGAGTGGAGGTTGGCTGTTCAGGTGGTGGGATTTCTTGTTAGACCAGAAACATCCCACACCCTTATTTTGAAAGGGATTGTTATAAATTGTATAAGACATGGAATAAGTTTGCATTTGCTAACCCTTGACCCACATGTCCAATTAGATAAAGTTAAAGCATACTCACCATGATGTTTGTGTTATATTCATATTAATTCTTATTGTTTTTTGTTTTTTTTTTTGTATTGAATTAAAATAATTGAGTTTAAGATGAATAATGTGTCATATTCTTTTGTTTTATTGAATAATTAAGGCAATGCTAGACCACACGGCTGAGAGTCAAGAACTGAGGTCTTTCCCAGGACCTCTTGTAAGGTAATTATTTAACCAGTTGTAAGTTAATAGTGCTGTACCTTCTACCATTAGCCATGGATTTCAAATTTAGAAAAAAAATTGAAGATAACTTACTGTCACTTGGTTTGCTCTTAGTTAAATATTATTAAAATACATAGTTGTATTTATTATGAATTTATTTTTTTTTTTGTGACCCATTCTACGGAAATTTATATTTCCTTTTGGGAAGCCAGTCCCTTTTTATCCCCTCTTTTGTTATGTATTTTTGTACTGTTTTTAAAATTACACGATATGAATGAAATGTAAAATACCCCAAAAAAAAAATCATATACATGCATACAACGTTTATCTCAATTTGTATGCATGTGATTTTTTATTTTATAGTATCTTAAACTTATCTCAAATATAAAATGTATGACAATAAAAAAACCCCCCAAAAAAAATCATATACATGCATACAACGTTTATCTCAATTTGTATGCATGTGATTTTTTATTTTATAGTATCTTAAACTTATCTCAAATATAAAATGTATGACAATAAAAATATCATAACTAAACTGAGCATTTTATCACTGTGTTCTATTTGCATAAATATTTATTGATATAATTTTTATCTTTACAAGTAATGAAACACATAAAGGTGATGTAATAAAGTTCGCAAGCAAGAAAGTAAAGAGTTACCGCGAGGACACAAGTGCCATCGACAAGGAGTCTGCTACACTGCTGTGGGAACTGATGTTGCTATTATGTCGCTTGAATGGGGTATGTGTTGTCACATGGATGCCACGTCCATGCTGTGAAAGTTTGTATGTGTAAACTGATGTATATACCAAGTTTCTTATCAGTTGAAATGGAAAAATAATGCAATTGTACATCCCAGGCACACATTGTTAGTTAATCATCATCCTATTATTATCATTATTGATAATAAGGTGTGGTGGCAAACAATGTTGTTTTATTATAATAGTAATTGTTATAATGCGGGAATTTTTTCTTGTACCTTTTGGTTTTCATGTCTTATTTTTTATATAGTAATGTAATGGGCTGTCAAGCTTTTTTTTTCTGGTATCACTACATTAATAGTCGTCTTGTCCACAAATATATTTCAGACTGTTGTAGGCCAAGACATTTCAGAGCTTATCTTGAAAAACCACCCAGTGCTAGGTTCAGAGGAAACAGAAGAGGTTGATACCTCTGACGTATCTAGTAGCACGCCTACAAACCTGAAACTAACCCATCCTAAGAAGTCAGTAGATGTTGAGAAAGAGACACTCAGATTCAGAGAGCTCTTATTGTTTGGAAGGAAAAAGGTAAAGTAGCCTCACAATTTTGTTAATATTAAGTTTTTATTTGAGTTAAATAATGTAACGTAGTTAGAGACTTAAAATTTCTGAGCAAAGTATTTTTTAAAAATGCAAACCGTAAACAATATACCTACAAAATCTGAAGTCAGTAACTAACACCAGTGGCGGATTCAAGGGGGATGGGGCAGCCGGCCCAGGTCCCCCTCCCAAAAGTTTATGAAAATAAAAAAGAAAATTATAATGAAATTAGTCTAGTTTTCCATTTGTAGCTATCTAGAGTTGCCATAGCCATAACATCTCATACCTCAGCCCCAACCATGGTGGGGCTGAGGTGGTATGGACCCTTCATTTGTGAAGTCTTGGGACCCCTCTCTTTTAAATTCCTGGGTCCACCACTGAACACTATTATTATAATATTATATCAAATAATTTATAAAGAAATGTTTTTGAAGTAAATTGTAGTCATATACCAAATATATGAGCAATTCAAGTGTATTTGTCACATAAAATTTGAAAGTGTGGAGAGAGCGTATAGCATTTGTTTGCTATTCTTAATAGGATGCCCTTGAGAATGCCATAAGGTCAGGCCTCTGGGGCCATGCACTGTTACTAGCCTGTAAGATGGATCAAAGAACACATGCTAGTGTCATGACAAGGTAAGTTAACTTTCCACCTCAATAAATGTTCCCTAGAAACCAGGACAAAATTGCAACTGAATATTTTGAGAAAATCAATATTTAACTTAATAGAAGGCCCGACACGATCACATTCATTATTTGAATGAATTATGCTCATTAACTGCCTATGATCCAACAAATTTTTATCTTCATTTGAACTACAAGTTATAGTTCCTTTGCTAACATTTGCATTTATGATTAGAATAGTTTGCTGAGTACAATGTACAGTCATTGTCAACTATGCAACCTACAGTTACATTACTGCACACTAAATTTTGAAGCTGTTTATATTAATATCTTAATTTCTATTATATTATATAATTATATTAAATTATATTATTATATGATAATGAATGTAATAATGATTATAATTGTGATAATAATTGTAATAATAATATTTTATGTATTTTCATGTATTTTATATATGTTTTTTATTGATTTTTACTATGTACAGTATTTTGTATGTAAATACGCCATGGAAAACAAATTTCCAACATGTTTTAATGTTTGGACAAATAAAAGTTTATCTTATATTTCAGGTTTGCTAACAGTCTACCAATGAATGATCCTCTGCAGACTTTATACCAACTGATGTCAAATAGACAGCCAGCAGCAGTCATGGTAGGAGTAGTGTGTTAATTCTAGCGACTAAGCAAGGCTTTCAGCAAATGTTTTGACCATATTAATAGGCTTGGGTCAAGGTTTGACTCTGAGCCCTGTTTACCATATTCCTGCAAGGTTAATTTTCATCCACCCATTCTTCATATATTTCACTCCCCCTGTGCTTCTATAGTAATCTTGACAGTAAGCCTGCATTTCCCTTTTCCATTTACCCCATTTCAGGCTGGTGGATTAGCTTCATTTCAGGTTCTCCATCTACAATTTTTTTCCTCAATTTTAACTTGTAAATTGATCAGACTGAATACAGATTGGATTGCATATACAGTGTAAAACACACCAAGGATGACGCATTAAAGTATGAAGACTTATTTTTAGATGGGTCCCTCTGGTGGTCAGTTGGGCAGGATACAATCTGCTTTCTTTCCCAAGAGAAATATTTTAAGATTTGATTGAGTTGATATACATTTTTTTGGCAATACATAACTCACAAAAAGTCAAATTAAAAAGAAAACTAGAAGTATTTTCCAGATTTTTGAAATAGTTAAATTTTTTTCAGAGTTGTTCTGATGTAAACTGGGGTGACTGGCGTCCTCATTTGGCAATGATTTTATCAAACTTGGGCACAAATGCTGAGTTGGACAAGAAAAGCATTATAACTCTGGGTGATTCGCTAGGCTCTCGGGGCTTAGTACATGCATCTCACTTCTGCTACTTGATGGTACAGCTTGGCCTAGGAACATATAGTAAGAAATCTTCAAAAATGGTGCTAATAGGATCCAGCCATGGGTAAGTCAAACATATATTTTCTCCATGGTCAAAATAAGTTGTCTAAAAATTTTGCTCCCCTTCTTTCATCTTTCATAAAACAACCATCAAGGAAGGATTAAATATTTAACAACTCCACTAGATTACAAAATATATACACAAATGATAATGATAATACTTAAATAAGAGTAATGACAATGTGCTCTGTACTTCAACTAAAGTGAAACACATTTGTCCCATCTACATTGAAACAGTAGCTCTGTGGCATTATAGACTGCTGTAGTAGTTACCTCCCAGGTTAAGCCATTTGGTTCTACTGTACACTGTTGATCTAACGTAGCTACTCCATGTGGCTATTGTTAGTGAGAAACTAAAGGTCATAAAAACATTATCACTATAAAGTCATTTTCCAATGTTCACTCAAGTTATATGCATTAACTTGAAACATATTTAATGTAATGGTCAGTACAATTTGGAAGAATGTAAAGAGCTTCAGAAGACATAATTTTGGTGGCTTTTTTTCTAAAGGATTAGACAATTTGTGGCCTTATTAGTGCACCGAATTAATGCTTTGACAGATGAATAAAGCTTTCTAATGCGTTGTTTCTTACATTGCAGGCTGGCATTTAATCAGTTCGCAACAAATGAAGCAATCCAGCAGACTGAAGTATATGAATTTGCTCAGCATTTAGCCAACAAACACTACACAATGCCTAATTACAATGCCTACAAATTTATCTATGCATGCAGACTAGCTGAGCATGGCTTCATCACTGAAGTAAGTCATCTGACCATATAACAGTCTAGGAAGAGGGTGAATGTACTGTATTTGATGGGCGTGTAATAGTGTATGTACTTGATAATTCACAAAGATATTTGCTTGACAACAGGAGAAGAGTTTGAGCTTGAATATGTCTAATATAAAAATTATAATCAATCAATTATAATTTTCAGGCACTGCATTACTGTGAAGTGATAGCCAAAAGTATTATATTTCTTCCAACCCACTACAGTGAAACCCTTGTTAGTCAAGTTTGTCAGGTATGTATGGTTTTGCTAATTTTGCGAATAATAATGATATTTACAATGACAATGATAATAATGGTAATAATGATGATAATAATAACAATAACATAGCCTTGGAAAAATGCTTAACAAGGAGGCTATACTGTATTTATTTATATATTTATTTCTGTGTTTATACAAACAAAAGCCAACTTAAAGCTTAAAGTTATGTATTGCGAATATATCAACAATTAAAAGACAAATAAAGAATATATATCTGAATGATGTCACTTTTTAAATTGTTTTTTATGTTTTTATTTTTTTGTTAAAGATGTCCGATCGTCTGAAATATCATGATCTTCAGTACTTTGATGGGCGTGAACTTACTCAGCCTCAGTGGTTAAAAGACCTAGAAGGCATACAGCAACAAATTATGGTATGCATGTTTTATTAGTAGATGTGTTCTCTACAGCAGGGAATGAAATCATGTTTATAAAAGATAGCAAAGTGAGGGAGTGTATAGTGCTATGAATATTATGTTATTTTTTTAGATTTGTCCCCACTTGCAAGACCAAGGTGTTTTTCTGTTATCTTATTTGTACTTGTTTAAAACGTTGGGAGAATTGTCTGTTAAACATAAAAAATATCATGACAAGAATATTTTGTATAATCAAATTCTGATTGTACCAATTTGTTTTAGTGTGTGGAATACAACTATATTAATTGCTTATTATTATTGTAGGAAGGTTCAATACAGCCAGCATCTAATCCAGAGACACCGATGCCATGGGTGGAATCCTTCACCAACTTAAGTAACCTAGCTGAGACAGAGGACACAGAATCAACACCATCAACGCAGTATGAGCCTTTACCATCACATGATGAACAGCAAATACCAGGTTTGACTCATTCCATCTCAAATTTGGTAGTTATGTTTAATTATCTTTGGATTTATATAGGTATTGATATAGCGCTTTCCAGTAAACATCTCAAAATGTTTTATAACTTCATTGAAAACGGTAACAATCATAACAGGGTGTTTTTTTTATTTTTATTTATTTTATTTGAACCATATTTAATGAGGGTGATCCATCCAGCAGAAGCTGATTATTAGGGACCCTCAAGTGTCCATATAGTACAACCTACAGTACAGGATTTAGGGGCATTCACACATAGGTAACACAAACCTTTATCTCAGCCTAATTACTTAGGTGAAGCAGTATACATGTCAGTATGTCTTTACTAAGTACTGTACACAACTGAAGAGTCAGTGTTGAAATCAAACATCCTATGTCAAGTTGAGACCCCAAAGGCAACTGTGATTCTGTGCAAAGAGGGTTAATAAAGGCAGCGGCTGGAGGGCCATGAAATTAGCTTTAGTCTGGGTGAAAAACTTCAAGGTTGGGTGGCGACGCCCACCATAACTATATTCCTGTATATATTAAGACCTATAATAACTATAGCATATTTAATGCTTTCTAGTGTCTTATTTCTCTAGGTATGGATAGCCAAGGTTTTTATCAACCAGCAGACTTCCAAGAGAACCAGAATGCTCCCACTCAGTATGGTCAAGACTTAGCACCTAGTGGAGGCGGGCATTTCTACCAGCCATCTAAACAGGGATATGCAGGCTATGAGGGTACAGACACATATGGCAACCAGCATACAAGCACTCTAGCTTCAATGAATGTAGATCCTGGTGCCTCAATTGGTAGTACCATCAGCGAATACAGTTCCACCACCACAGAAGCAGAGGGTGATACGGACTGGACGAACAGCAATGCATCTAATTTTGATTATTATGGAGCTACCACATACAATGTAAATACTTTTTTTATTTTATTTTATTCCTTTAGCCACATGACCAAGGATTACCAGTAGCAACTTAATCACTGTTCTATTACATAGGTGGCAATCCTTTCACATGACAAACATATACACATGATGCTCTGCATAAATTAGGGTTCATAATGAGGCTTATGGAGTGCATTTGTTTGGTCGTGAAAAAAAATCCTGGGATCTGACAGGATTTGAACCCAGGACCCTGGGTTTGGAAGGCAAGCATCTTAACAACCAAGCTATTCAACTCCACTCTATATTTAACGGATTATATAACTCTTATTGCATTGAAATTGACAACAAATTGAAAAAGAATTCCAGCATTCCAAACCCAATAGAATACACTAGTTGGGCTGTAAATATGGTTTTCTATTGCAAATAAAGATTATATATATGTAATACTTGTTTTTTCAGGCGACTTCCAAGAACATTGACACACCAAGCACAATGCCATCTACGCCAAGTAACACAATTACTCCTCCTGAATCCCCAAGGACAAGAACACTTTCACAGAGCTCAAGCAACAAAGGGTCAGCACCTACCCCTGTAGCAAAGCAGAAACCTCAGCACAAGCATTCGGAGCAGAATTCAACTGTGAAACCAAAGGTAGACTACAAATTCAATAAATCAATTTTTCTAATTATTTCATGAGAGTAATAATATTAAGAGTCATTTATGTAATGCCTAACCAATATATACTGGTATTACATCAATCAATCAATCAATCAATCACCTTTTTTTAAGGAATGATCCTAGACAGCAGTGCCAAACATTATTCGGCAATAAAATTTGCGCTAACTATTTATGCCTCTATTTTAAAAAATTATTTTTAATGTTTTTTTATTTATTTTGTTATTGTTTTATTATTTTTATGTACTTATGTTCTATGTAGCAGCATTAAATATGCATAAAATGTATGTGCAAATGTGTGTATATTTATGTGTTTATAATCTCAATGTTTGTTTTTGTTAAATTGCAATTTGTATTTTTAATGTTAACAGGGTGGTGGCGGTAGCTGGTTCCGTGGTCTTTTCAGTCGGTTTGGTGGTAAAAACGATGTTCACCTGCCAGATGATAGTGACAAAACAGTAAGTAGTTAAATCTCTTATATAATAGTATAATGAATTATTAATATATTTGTATTTTACACTAAGGTAATTTGCTGTGTTTTTTTTTTCTTTATGCTCTTTCTGTAACTAGAAGTGTAATAATGATGATAATAATAAAACAGATAATATGGAAAATGATTCAATAGATACATATTATGATGGTGTTATTTCTATAACTAATAGTGTAATAATTATGAAGATAATGTAGAAAATCAAAAGATATATATTATGATCATTTAGAGACCAGTGCCAACCTTCTAATAAAATAACCCTCCCAGGAATTGGTGCTGATGATAGTAATACTGTCTTATCTTCAGATTGAATGGGATGAAAAGAAGCAAAAATGGGTGAATAAAGATAGCGATGGAGATGATAATGATGGTATAGTTGCACCCCCACCGAGTGATTCGCAGCTGTCTCAAACTTCCCCTCCTAGTGCGCTACCCGCCACCTCTGCAGCTAGTGTTAACAAATTCTCAAAGAAACATGGTAAGGGGAAGACATTTCTCTATTTCATTATTAATTGTATGTCTTAGTTTTATGTAATTTTTTTCAAACATACAATTGAGGCATGTTGTGGCAAAATGGCCAAGTTGTAGCAAAAATTGAAATTCAAGTTATTGGTATTTTCAGATACCTGAGTATGTGATCTTTAAAATGAGGGGTCATTCATTCAAATTGGAAATTTCAAGCCTAAGTTATTGGAAAGTGAAAGTAGAGTTACTCTTAGAGTCAAGATAAACACGATTTTGAGTAATTACCTTTCAAAGTTATTTGTGCATACATTGCTTAATAGAATGAACTATGGAAAATAACGTTAAATAAACAATTTGTTAAACCACTTCCAGAACTAATACTTTGGCACATGATTAATAAGACATTAATTGAGCTCCCATATTTTATAGCTCATTTACTCAATACTGGACTGTGCGACAACTTAACCATTTCGCCACAACATGCCTCAATTTGTCTGTCTCATGATCAGATGTCACATGATATTTATAATAGTGATGTAGACCTAGTCTAGGCCTACAATAACATAGGCAGCCATCAAAATGCTAAATGTTACTTACATTGATTTACTATTTCCTTTAGTGGGGCGTAACTATGTGGACTTTGTTAAGCAGCAAAGCGGTACAGTATCATCCATAGCACCTCCTGCAGCTTTGTTCCCTACAATACCAAACAGCAGTGCTCCCCCACTCAACTTCTTTATGCCAACTCCAGGTAACTAAAACTATTAGCCACTTACTTACTATGTGGTCCAGCTATGTACTGTCCTAGTGGATCTGATGGAATGCTTTAACATGTTTACTGCCAGACCTTTTTTAAGGTTCCTTCCCTTGTGCCCAAACAAGTTTACATGTTCAAACATACTTTTTTGAAATTTTATCTAGTCATATATCATCAAAATGATGTGTCTAATAAATTGGCTGGAAAATATTGAGGGACGAGTAAACTCGTTGACGGCACTTTTTATTGACTATACCAAGTACGAGTTATCTTGTTTGCTTTTTGCATGGGTTGGTATATGTTCAAAGGGCACCCCAATTGTGCCGCTCGAGTGTACTACCGGCAAAATTACACAACAAACATACATACGGCATTTGTATGTTATCGTCTAGGTGTATATTCCGCGAACTACTAGCCATTGAGTCTGTGGGTCTAAAATGTATAACAAAGAAGTTATAAACGTTAGAATGCTACCCCGATTTTGACGAGTATACTGGCGCCCTCAGCAACACCCTGTATACTCGTCGCTGGCAGACAACATGTTAACAGTTGTATATATTTGTATTCAAAGTTCAGTCCATTTATAATAATATATTTATACTTTCATTACATTCATGATTACATAAATGTGCAGTGAACTGTTTCCAAGATACATATTTTTAGTTTAGTTCTAATAAATATGAATGTAAATGATTCTGGTTAATAAATGCATTTAATCAATCAAATAAATCATGATTTTTAAAAATAAAATATTATTTATTAAAAAAACAGATGGAGACCAAGTTATAAACAAATTGTGACACTGGCCAACTTAATGCCAGATGATAATTCAATATTGTTATAATTATTTCTTCTTAACTGAACGTTTTTATGTTTTATTTTTCAACTTCAGCAATCAAGTGCACTGTTATTAGCTATGGTGCTGCCATTTGTGTCATTTTGATTAATTGTTGATCTAGATGGCTCACATATTTCTCTTGTTATTTCAGCGGTTTCTACGACCAACAGTGAAAGCCAGCCTCAGGTAGGGAACCCGGGATCACAGCCTCCTACCCCAGCTAGTGAACATAGCGATCTATCGCCAGCTTCTCAGCAGCCTCAGGTAAATAGTGAAGCATTAAAAAAGTTTGATTTTTTATTTGATTTCGTATTCGGCACTCATGGGAATCGTTTGTGAAAACAGAAATATTATGTATTGTATACATTTTTTTAATTATTGTATACGTTTTTGTTTTGTTTTTACCAACAACAAATACATTAAGTCATTAATTGATCATTAAATCAGTCAAATTATTATTTAGCACTGGACCAATTGGATGTGATCATTATATTTTTCAGTTCTTCAATCCCAATTCCTACAACAATGGGCCAAGTACCATGGGCCAGTTTCAAGGATATAATAACACCCAAGTGCAATCTCAAGAACCTCCTCAACCTGTAGAGGAAAATGTAAGTTAAATTTGTTATTAAGATTATAAAGACATCTTTGTCGCATGTGTCCCATGATGTTAGATGCTACCTCAGGCAAATCTGGTTTACTGAGCTTCCTTCATTTTTTTGTTGTTTTGTTGCGTGAAATTATACCCATTGCCAAATGACTTACCGAGACAATTAATACAGTAGTAAAAGCAAGCAAAAGAAGATGAACTAATCCTCCTATATATTGAATTTGCAAGAAATGTTTGCTTGCCCACAAGAGTGCTGTAATCCAATTTCCATGAGACTCCCTTAATGTTCAGGAGACTTAGCAACTTGCTAATAATATTTTTAACCATGTCTCTTATTTCTAAAATATTATTTAAGGGGTACATACATTTGATTATTGTTAAATTGTGTATGTATTTTATCCATGTATTCTGGCTTATTATTCATAAAATGTGTCAATAATTCACTTAGTGTGATAAAGTCCGACCAAAGGTTTACTAGTTTCATCATATAATTGATTATTTAATTAACAATGTAGGGAGTAGTAGACTACTCAAGTGGAGCGAGGTTCAATGAAATTGAAGGTATCTGTAGTAACATGGCATATGTAACTTTCTTGAATTAGTTAATAATTATGTAAATGTCACGCTAATATTTTAACCAATTTGTGAAGGCGAAGTTTGTGTTTAATTGGTAGCACATTATTGGGGAGCACTTGGGGATTGAAAGGGAAAGAGAAAAAGGAAGAAAAAAGGCACTCAAGGTGGGAAAGGAAAAGGAAGCTAAGGCAGGTTGTAGGTAGGGAATGGATGGCAGGACAAATGGGAGGTGTAGGAAGATGAGGGGGTATGGATGAAAGGAGAGTGGTGGGAAAGGGTAGGTACAAAGGTAAGGGAATGTATAGGGATATGAAGTCCATGGCTGGCAGGGAGGAGTTTAAATTTGTAGATATAAGGAGAAAGTGTTAGGAGCAGAGAAGTCATAGAAAAGTAGTTGGAATGAAGATTGTTTCTATGGAAAATTGTAGGAAAGGAGGTTGAGGGGTGGGGGTCTAGAATGCGTGTGATCAAGGATCGGTATGTGGTTAGTATTTTGGCATGTAAATCATCGGTGTAATTCATTGAATCATATTATTGGTTGGATTTTTAACTTTGGTTATTTCTTCATCATTTATTTTTTAACATGAATGTTGTGTTATTTGAAATGTCTATTTCAACATAAGAGTGTATGTACCTTGTAGGATGTATTGGGCTGAATTCTAGCTTCCAAAATTTTTATGGAGTACTATTCCTCCCCCAGAGCTGAATATGTATTTATTCCAATGACTGGAATAATAATGTAAAAGGCATATTATAATTCTTTGCTATATAAAACTGACAATAATAATAATAATAATAATAATAATAATAATAATAATATAGTAATAATAATAATAATAATAATAATAGTAATAATAATAATATTATTATTATTATTATTATTATTATTATTATATAAATATAAAAATAAGTAAAACAAAGAAACTATTTACCCATAATATTTCTATGTGTATTGTGAATATAACAGTATGTATTATTACAGAACTACTGTATTATTTTTATTTATTATTAAACAATGTTTAAATAAAATTTAATTTAGATTTTATTGGATTAATGAAACATAATTTAATGTAATTAATTTGATGTGTATGCAATACTAGTGATCAATATTTACCTTGTCTGCAATTGCTGTGTGCATGACCTTTTACCCAGTTTCCTTATTTTTTTTTTCTTCTATTGATTTGACTTGTGTGACTGTATGTTCGCATTCAACAGCTGTCTCGTACTAGCTCCATGAGTGACCTATCCCAGGAGGTCAGTCAGCATCTGGGCGGACAGGTAGCAACCGATTTTCTCCATCATTGCGGTAGTAATAGTAATGTAACTAAAATGGCCTGCTTTGCATGCTTTCAGTTAGTCACTGCCATCTAACAGTTTGTAGATGTGATGCTAACCTGCAGTGGCGGAATTAACCTGGGCCTGGGATCAATTTATGTAGTCTTACCATAGACATTTCAATTCTTAATAATTCTACAGTATAAGTAAAATAATTAGTGAGAAACAATAGTTTAAAAAAAAAAATGGGTTTATAATGGGCCAACTAGCCCTCTAACTGCACTCTATCGAAACAAAGATGGTGATGAGGCTCTTCCAGATGGAAGGTGGTTTGGCGTAGCTGTTTCCCTTCAGGTTCTGAACCTTGTTGTAGAGGGTTTGAAAGCACCCTGACCATTCTTGGCTGGCCATGCTTCATTACCCCAGCTGGCACTTTTGACAGTGGCTCACAACATGTTTCAGCCCTAGGTGCTAGTATTTCATAGCTTTTAAATTAAATAAACATTCCGACCGCCCTCATCAGTATTGATTGTAACATCACGCCTAATATACCAAGATAAAAAAATAAAAATAATAATAATGAAAATATGAAAGAGGAGATTATAGTATGAGAATAAAAAATGAATAAAAGGCTGTTTACCAAGTCAGTCAATTCAAATAGCATGTCCATACTAGCCTTTCTATCTTCTTATCATCATCCTTGTCACACTCTTCTTGCCATGCTCCATATTTAGCTAATGTCTTCTTTTGTCCTACTTTTGTCATTCTCCTACTATTGTAATGCTACCCTCTTCTCTTTTCTCTTTTCTCAATCTCATTCTTTTGTTCACTTTTCCCATCTGTTGCCATGCTTTTTCCATATTCTTGCCATACTGTATTTTCTTCCCTTGTCCCATCTCTGCCTTTACTGTATCTTACCTTCCCTTTGTCATTTCTTTCGCCATGCTTCTCTCACATGGTATGGTCCTTCCCATGCCATGCACTGCCCTCCTCTAATATTTGTGCACCTCCATTCCATTGGCATTCTCCTCCCAGTGCCATTCCCATTTGCCATGCTCATTTCCCCTTTCCAAACCCCTTAGATATCCGCCACTGCTAAAATATAGGAATAGAACACTTATAGTAAACATGCACTAATTTAGCTGTATTTTACTATTTTCACTAATTGTTTTGAGTTGGCATTTATGTTAAATATTATTTCCTTAACAATAACAAAGTTAATGATATTAATTATGAATTTTTTTGTTGATTAATAACACAAATCCAATAAATACATGTTGTATATAAATGGCATTGTATTCAACTATGGTAGTTGGGTCATTCTTCCATGATCAACTGTTGAGATAGCATTAAAGGTGTTAAGAAAGTATAAAAGTGTTTTTGCTACAGAGGTAGTTTCTGAAATAAAGGGTTTTGTTTAAAGGTAAATTACAAGTCCTCATTTAATAGATAAAGGATACTGATAGGAAATGAATTATGAATGTAAGCAGTCTTAATTATTTGTTATTAAACATGATTTTTAGGATGGGTTTTTTTTTTGCTTTATTAAGTCTCTATAAGTGCTGTGTCATGATAACTTCTCTGATTGCATCCGAATCTAACAAAGTAGGGAAATTCCCAAAAAAAAGGTTATGGAATTAAAGGTTATTATTTATAGTTAATCCCACAACTCAAAAGGTATCATCATTTATTGTTTAATCTCTTATCTCAATTAGTACTGCGGCAGGGGGCAGGGATTAAGCTCTCCATCAAACATCGGAACAAAGAAGTTATCAATGTGATTTTTTTTTGTGATTTTTTTTTTTTTTATTTCAAACATATGACATTATAAGTTATCTCACAACAGCTTAACATGACTCAAAGTTACCCAATTTCAGTCAGGTAGCTTTCTGTCTGTTTATATGATTATTGTTGAAATAGAAGACTAGTAGCTATTACTGTATATCCATGTAGGTTTTATTATATCAATGATACTGTTATTTTATGGTGCTATTCATGCCTTGCATGTAAAAAACTACCGTATTTATTTGAATAAACGCTTGGGTAGGTTATTGTTGAGAAGGGTTTCCAATGGGTACTTTTATTTAAGGGAGGCCTTTATTCAAGGGAGGTGTTATTTGAGAGAAGTGTTAATTTTTTTGGTGTAAAATGGATATGTATATACTCGCTAATAAACACCATTTAATTTCACTCGTATATTTGAGGTAGGTGTTTATTGCAAATGAGACTCTAGAGGTGGGGGGGGGGCATTTATTAATAGTGCAGTGACGTTTTTGTTCAAAGTGGGGCGTTTATTCAAATATATATACGGTATGTCCTTAATTGTTTACATTTAACTACTGTAATGTACTCTAAATAATCGCCCTCACATTGGCTGACATATTTGCAGGTACACTTATGTAGTGTGATTGCATTAAGATTGATTAAAATAATAAAAATGTGATTACATAGCCAGTCAATTTTGGAGAGCTCAGGATGATACTGTTTTTAACACCCAATCTAATGTAATTAATTATGCTGTGATAGTCACCTAAATTGTTTGTAGAATAGATTATAACTTAATTTCTGTTGATACTAATATTTGCTTACTCACCAACAGGTCTATTTGGATGTTGATATGCTTAGGTCCAATACAATTGTATGTTACAAATTAATTTTAACATTATATCCCTCTTTTAAGATTCTATATCCTCCTCAAAGTTTACACCCCTCCCTTAGTACTGGTAGATAGTATTTGCTTTTTTCCCTAAATCTCTGCAAATTTCTGTCAATTTTTCTTCCCAAGTTTATTTTTCCCTTCTGAGAAAGGTGGGTATTTCTAAGCAGGCTATAAATTCTGATGTTTTGCACAGTTCTTTTTCTTGTTTTCTTATATATTTAAAATTTAATCTTCATAATTATATGCAGATATTAATTATCAAGCGATTTGTATCTGTAAATGTATTTTAAACATAATGTTCTAGATTGTTTTTTTCTCTCTATTATGTTCCTTTTTTTTTCAAAAGTTTTTATTACTGTAGTTCATTGGGTATAAGCTCTTCTCATTTGAAAAACAAAATTGGGCTGTTTTTTGGTGAGTTTATACATAAGGACCAGAAAGTGCCAAAAGTGGACCTAACAGACCAAGATAGGCAAATTGCTCTTTAAAATCATCATTAACATATTCTCGGTCCTTAATTGTGCCTAAATAAATAAAGTAATAATAAACTTAAGGTTGTGGCTTATGCTCTGTTGAAGCAGTTTGCATGAAAAAATGATTTAAAATTAGGAACTAAACTTGTATCTGATTTTTCTACTGTATTTTTATTACTTTTGTAAATTCAGTTATCTAACTACACTACATATATATTACGCTTTTTTAAAGAGTTTCTAAAATATTTCAACTTCCGTTACATAACCTCAATTTATATTTAATCCAAAATGAATTTTGAAATTCAGATCATTATTATATAGTGTCTTTATGCATGGTATTTGATTTTAATTTTCTAATATTGTTGCCTAAACCTCTACTACTTTGTAGGGGTTATTAACATAATGGGTTTTCCAATCAGTGTTGGAGCATTAAGAATTTTTTTTTCATTAATATATAATTACTTGAGCTTGTAATAATCTGCTCATGTTCCACCCATGACTATATTTTCTTGTAATACAGCATGTCTTCTTCATATCTCTGCAATCACGCAGTAATATAATTATATTTCTTTTATTTTAATTGAAACACAACACCAAGGTCATAAGAATATTCAGGGACATTAAACTGCATCTCAATGTCTTTAGAAACTAACCCTTTATTCAATGTGTGACCATGGGTCAGAAACCAGTCACTTGTTGACACTCAGGAGCAGATGTGTGTGTGATGGGGGGATGGGGGAGTGCATGGGACATTTTTAAATGTCACATAACAATGCCATGTATATACTGTATATATGCCATGTTATGAATAAGTATAGTTGACAAATACATCCCCCCCCCCCGCCTTTCTTCCCATTTGTAAAATTCTAGATCCGCCCCCGCTACTGCTACTTTTAGATAAGTGGGTGCGAGGGGAATAAATATCAATCTCAGTATTGATGTGGCTGAGTGATGCAATCCCTTTTCTGATTGGTTGATTACAGCTTGGCACTCCCTGTAGGGTGATGGCTATCACATTATACACGCACTGCTTGATAGATATTAATCTTGCTGTGGTTGGCCATAAAATATCAGTCTGGTTATTTAATGTTAAGAATGTAATATCATTAGCTTAAAACAATGTGCCTTCCTTCCCATTTGTAAAATTCTAGATCCGCCCCTGCTACTGCTACTTTTAGATAAGTGGGTGCGAGGGGAATAGATATCAATCTCAGTATTAATGTGGCTGAGTGATGCAATCCCTTTTCTGATTGGTTGATTACAGCTTGGCACTCCCTGTAGGGTAATGGCCATCACATTATACACGCACTGCTTGATAGATATTAATCTTGCTGTGGTTGGCCATAAAATATCCGTCTGGTTATTTAATGTTAAGAATGTAATATCAAATAAAAACAACGTTTTGTTTTTAATAATCTATATACTGTACCTGTGTATATAGAATCAATGTGGCTGCATGTAGTATACATGAATAATCAAATAAATGAATAATCGAATAATGGTAGAAACATGCTCGAAATAAAGGATGATGATGTAAAAATCGCATCGTACATAGCCTATTCAACAAAAAAGTTCCTTATCAATTGTTTGGAAAAGTTCCCCTGGCACTGGCAGAAATTCAACCCGTGATCTGTCGCTGTCAAGTAATAAAGTTTTGTGGCTCAACATTTAAACTAAAAAATTAGCTTTTTATTCCCCCTGGCTTATGACTAACTCCAGACCACTTAGCAGTAATCTGTCTTCAGAACATGATGTATTATTACACTCTTTATTATTATTATTATTATTATTATTATTTATTATATATATTTATTCCAATTTATGGTCCATTTCAGGGACAGTCAAACCAATGGGACTCAACAGCTTCAGCAGAGCCAACCGTACCTGCCATACCGATGATGTTCAATCCTCAGCAATTCTCTCAACAGAGCTTCCAACCACCTATGATGCAACCAAGTCCCTCAACTTCTGGCCCGACCTCTAGAGCTTATCGCCAACGAAGGCAGTACCCGACTCAGAAATAACAAGAGATGTTGAGTACAAAATGCCTTACTGTTCTGAAGACTAGATGGCAATGGAATGCTATAAGACAACATAGATAATTATTTAAATAATGAAATATATATAAAAGAACATTCGAAATGCTTCCAAATTAAAATTTTGAATGATTGTGTAAATTATATTGTGTTCAGAATAAATGTACTATGTACTGTAACAATACATTACATAACATAAGCTTCAAATATGAATAAATAAAAAACAAGCTAATTAGGTTGTAGTATTATGGAAGGGATTACAATGCTTCATTGTTTTTACTGTACAATAATAAGATGTGGAAGTTTAGCATTTTAGAATTCAGTGGAGTAAACTGTTATATATTTATGATAACTGAGTGATATCATGTAGAGCCAAGAATGGCTACCATTTGAATTTGTTGACTCCATTAATTCTCATTAAATCTCTTAATTTTAAAATTTATTCATTGTAAGTGCACTGAACTTAAACATACAGACTCATTTTACATTGTCTAATTTTTTTATTGTTAAAGACAACGCTAATTGGTAATTCTTGGATATTGTTGCTAAGGCAAGACTTTTTTTATACCTTGCTTATATTTTAAAGATCGTCAGAGGAGGGCGGAAAAAATATAGAATAATATTTTTTTTTTTAGCAAATGGTTTTCACAAATACATCTAGACGAATGTGGATATATAAATATAATTTTGTTGTTGAATGTAAACAGTGTAGTAATGGGAAGGTTAGATGCTTTAAATTTATATAATTAGGAAAAAGTATACATATTTTATTTTTGGATATTTAAAGGCAGTGGTGGGAAAGAAAAAGAAAGAGGAAAAGAAAACTTTAATTTTTTATGGAATTCCCATTTTTTCGTGGCAGCGGGTGTGCTAGTTGGCCAAAAACTAAAATTTTATTTTTATTCGAAATCATCATTATTGACGGGTGTGGCGTGTTCAAGGTATAAAAAAGGTCTTGACTAAGGTCCATCAAAATGACAGCTGAAACGTACAATCGTAAAATTGGTGAGTATTCCTATTTTATAGCATGTTCTGATTGGTCATTATGACCAATCGAGAATCCATTGTATTTTTTTCTGCAATATGAAAGGCAGCAAGGTTTCTATATTAAATTTCTACCGGAACAAACAAGAAGTTACCAATAAAGGTATGATAAATCACAATTCATCACAAAACAAATATAATGATCACTCCAATAATTATAATTTATTATGAAATTAAATATATTAATTATTTAGAATGTTTTTTTTAATTAATTAATTAGTCTAGTTTATCAAACATGAAGTTACAAAACACATGATACCTTGGTGGAGGGTAGGGCTGCTTTTGTTGACATAGATTAGTGTAATTTGTGCAATTGATTTAGAAATTTTACTTTTGCTTTATTTCATCCTGCAGTCTGCCTTGATAGTACTTTTTTAATTTGAGTGCTATCTTGATATTGTTGTTAAGTGAAACATTAATAATTAAACTTACACAGTATGCTTAAATTCGCAATGAACATCTGTTTATTTTTTATTAATTATGTGGTGTCAAATTTGTTGGTTGTCCATATTTATCTTTATTTTATTTATGTTTTTTAAAGATGTAAGTTTGATTGCTTACAAAAAAGAACTTGATAGAAGCATGGTGGTGTTAATAAATCTCGTGTCATTACATTCAATATAAGGAAGTGTATAAAGGTGGACATGGTTTCTATTGTTCTCTCATTGTGCTCTTTATTAGTTCCTGATTCATGCCTGGGAAATGAAGTTATAAATAATCTATTTCCAAGTCTGTCAAAACAATTTTTTAAAGGAGCTCTCTACGACCTTTTGTAATTTTGATTAGCTCAAATTCAAATATTTCATCCATTTGTACAATGATCTGAACTCTATCATGCACTTGGCTATCATGTATCATCAGATACACAGACGACAGTCAGAATGTAATGAAGACATAGTTTTAATTTTTCATCCACTTAATTCAGGAAATCGTCCCAGCCAGTCTGTTATTTGATGGTTCTTGTATATGATGAGTGTGTATAGGATGCATTTCTCTTTGTACTCTTAGTAACTTCTTTGCTTATTGTAGAGACTTGAAATTGATCAGTATTTAGAAAAACATCACTTAAGTTACACTTTTTTCAATATAATTATAATTTCACCGAGAGTTGAAACCATAACATGAATTTCAAGGTTTCATTGTAGGCCTAAATCAAGGTCAATAATCCCTGCTTGATTCATTAATTTATCTGTACACTATTGTTAGAAGAATTGTAAATATCTCATTTAAAAACATATACATTTATTTGTAAAGTACAGTATTGATATTATAATGTCCTGTAGGTAGATACGCTTCAGCATTTTGTTCACAGTACATAATTCAAATGTGAAATGATTTTATAATGGAGAGGGTTCTTCTAATATTCTGGATGTTACCAAAGTTCTCTATCTGTGTATTATAATATGACATCTGTAGGTGCCATATTATTTATGTTTATTTTTTTAGTCGAATAATAAACATTATATAATGTTGACTTGCTCTGTGAATCTAATGTGCATACGATTCTAATTTATCTTATTTATTAAATTGTTTTCATAGAATTTCCTTGGTGGGATGTGTATGGTTAAGTTCCACTTTTCATTTATTTGACTTATTCACTATAAATTATTTTGAGGACTTCTTGTAAAACACAAGGCGATACCAATCCAAGTCTACCACCCTTCCAGGAATAGATACTCAGCCTATTTTGTTATGTGATTAGTTTCGGGTGTTCTTGTTTTTATTAATTATTACTATTACTTTGGTATTCCAGTATATTTTGTTACGCATTATTTGTGGTACTACAGTACAATGAAATCCGAATATTGTGTTGAATTTTTTGTTTCTTTTTTTTTTTTTATGTTAAACAATACAGAATTCTTGTTAACGGTTATCATATTTTGTGTTTAGACCTTTATCTTGAAATGTACATTGTACGTGTATTGTCACTTGGTCTCGTATTGGTTGTGTAATGTACAATTGGCTTAGTACAGTCCTTATGAATTATATTTCTAATCCAAATCCAGATTATAAGGAAAATTAAAACCAGATTGAAATTAGTTTTTTATTTTTTGTTTTGTGTTTTGCTTTGATACAGTGGTGCATCTAAGAGCATTCATATAC
>NW_022735924.1:50628-54483 GCF_011630105.1 Anneissia japonica | reverse complement strand
GGGCCGACATCAATTGTGCACGTCCATATTTTCAATGTCAGCCCCACCCATTCTTTTCTATAGCAGTAGATTCGAAATAGGAGGAGGCAGGGAAACACTTTCACAGCCCCACTATGGCTGAGGCTGAGGAAAGAAAACGTATGATGGCACCTCTAGACGGTCGGAAATGGTACTCTCAGACTTATTTGAATATAAATTTCTTTTCTTCCTCGCCACTCATGTACTAAGAAGTTAAAAACAATGCCAGTGCTGGAATTTCCCCGATAAGGAGTACGATTCCCCCAAAAAGGGCCCCATTTAGGCTACCTCAGTCCCGGGTTTAGGGCTAAGGGCGCACGCACCTCCAAAAATTACTTCCCCCTCCCCCCTCGCAGTCGCCCCCTCCCAAAAAAATCACGGTCAAGTAGTTAAAAATCGCCTGAAATCGACTTATTTTGGGGATCATCGAGCCGCTCACCGTCTTCACCTTCGCACCCCTCCATCAGCACCCCCCATTTCAAGACTTCAGATACGTCACTACTCAGACTGTAAAAGTATGTTTTCAACAAAATAACTTGGTGGCGAGCCTGCTGGCGCCGCAAATGGTTAATCGTCGAATCATATCAGCCCCCTACCGTACTTAGGGCCTAATCCATTATTCACCATCATTCCCCTCCTCCCCATGTCAGTACTCTATACCACTAGACACAATGAGCTACACTCAGAAAAAGCAAAACTCTTGTTAACAATGCTAGAACAACAGAAAACTAAAAACGATTTATTTTTTTAGCAATGTTGCGTGGGTCAGATCAAAATCTTTAACGGCTCCAAGTTGGCCCGCGATCCAGTGGTTGAATAGGGCCTACCGTACAAATAGATAATACAATAATATAATACTGTGCTCAAATATAGAGGAACATGATTTTATAATTCGTATCAAAGTTCAACAACTAAATGGTATGTAATGATGTATATATGGGTGTATTTTTGTATGTATGGATGTATGTATGTATGTATGTATGTGTGTATGTATGTATGTGTGTGTGTGTGTGTGGGTGTGTGTGTGTACTTATTTTTGTTTATATGTGTGTAGGCCTATGTACTGTATCCCCGGTTAGGGCAACTTTTTTTTTACACTTTGAATCCTGGACCTTATGTTGTCTATGGAAAATGTATAATTAATAATCATAGCTTTACCGCAAGACGGTTTAGTTAAGAGTTTTTTTTTAATCCCTATATCTTAATACAAACATAGGGTTGCACATTACTACTTCACTGCAGCTCCCGAGGTTAACAAGTTTTCTACATATTTTCTTGTATGCTATAGCGGGTTCCCATGTAAGAAATCCAAAGTATAATTTCCCTTTAAACAACCAAGGTTGCTTTTATTAAAAGGTGCGGCTTTGTTGGCGTTTATTGCATTGTATTGTCAACGGAATATGGTTTGATAACAACTTTAAATCACAAAGCCATTCTAACAAACTATTTCCATTGGAACATCGACGACGATGAAGATGATTTATTATTATTATTATTATTATTATTATTATTATTATTATTATTATTATTGTTATTGTTATTGTTATTGTTGTTGTTATTATTAATTTCATTATCTTCATCTATTGCTATTTACTGTAATTTTTATTATCAATTTGCTATTATTACATACTTATATTACATTGTCCTTGTTATTTATTTACTTTTCTGAAGAATTTTATAATGTATTTTTGCTTTGTGTGAAATAAAATAAAATGAAATGATAACAATATATGATCAGTAATAATGACGATAATTATAAAGCGGCTTTTACCCTAGGATGCTATTCAACGGAAAAGGGGATTTAGTCAATAGTACTTCAGTAGAACTTGAATACTAAGATTTGAAATAAAGCTTTATTGTTGGCCATGGCTGCCGTCTTCAAAATTCTTCTGTGCGAATTCCAATTAGAACTTATAATTCAACCTTAATTTGTTAGAACACAAACCACCATCATCGGCAGCCCAGTCTCCAAAGACTATGCATCAGGCAACCGTGGAGAGAGATATATGCCTACATTATTAGAATTATTGTATTTTTTAAATTCTATTGTTTTATTATTTAATGCAATATTTTTTGTCATAGTATCCACGTAATAAAACATATATATGTTAGTAATATTACATCAGCAATAATAATAACATACTAATAAAAATAAACATAGTAAAACTATTTAAAAAAGCTAAAAAGATAAATGTAGCTGGGTGAACCACCCAGCTACTGCTGGTCATTCAGATCACTTGAATATCGACAGTTTGTTGCATAAACTATAAACTCCTTGTCATTTATCTATATTATAATAAAGTACTGTAATATTTTTAATATAACAAATATAGTACTACAGTATAATATAGATAAATAAATAAATAAAGACTATGCATCAGGCAACCGTGGAGAGAGATATATGCCTACATAATTAGAATTATTGTATTTTTTAAATTCTATTGTTTAATTGTTTATTTATTTAATGCAATATTTTTTGTCATAGTATCCACGTAATAAAACATATATATGTTAGTAATATTACAACAGCAATAATAATAACATACTAATAAAAATAAACATAGTAAAACTATTTAAAAAAGCTAAAAAGATAAATGTAGCTGGGTGAACCACCCAGCTACTGCTGGTCATTCAGATCACTTGAATATCGACAGTTTGTTGCATAAACTATAAACTCCTTGTCATTTATCTATATTATAATAAAGTACTGTAATATTTTTAATATAACAAATATAGTACTACAGAATAATATAGATAAATAAATAAATAATGTGGTTATCAATTAATATGTTTAAGAGGTTTTTTGATTAACCATCGATGTATCAGTCACTAATACCTTCATGGATTAACCGAGATAAAAAAAATATATAGGGAGGTGCAGTTTTAACAACATTATGAATATTTATGAGTCACCCACTTTTACACTGCACTGGATTTCATGTTGCTATCTGATCCTTATGTATATCCGAAACCTAGAATCATCAAAATAGACTCAAAACATTTCAAATCGTCCACTTTGTTTTTGTAAAACTACAATAACATCTCATCCAAACATATTTTAATGAGTAAAATAATAATTATTATAATTATTATTTTTTTATATATTTCCCCTCTGACTGAAGTGGACGAGGCTGGAGATCGGTGACTAGAAGTTTAGAAGAACTTTACCTCCCATAAAATATTAATCTTTTAACACCAATAGTTCCTGTAATGCGCAAAACGTTCCTGGGATTGGCTTCCTCTACTAGACCTGTAACCCGGATCTAACTTTAGGCGCTTTAACATTTGTTGAACAAATTTGAATAATAAACTGATTTCCTTAGTGGTCTTAAAACGTAGCAACCGATTTTAACAAAGAGCGCTCATTGATTGTTGTTCTGTAGTCGAGACATCTATACATTACAGGTAAGTATGCAGTTAAATATTACCAGTTAGTATTGCCTATAAATCGTTGTGCATATTACCTCGCAAAGCTTAGGGCTTGTCATTCTTTTTCGTTAAAACCATATTTTCTACATATTTTAATTATAAATATTTTACAACCAGATATTAGTCATAGTTTTTAAATTAGTAATATCGTTTAAATTAACTTTAAAATTAGTATTTTCGCGTAGCTGGACCTATCGGATCTTTGTATGGCTATCGTTTTTTCCGTGTTGAACTGGGAATACTGTGAATCCTATCTTATCTCATCTTAGACATATCATATCTTGTCTTGTCTCTTCTCATCCCATCCTGTCCTATCACATCTGATTATTTTTTTTAATCTCTTCTCCCTATCTTTTGCAGGGACGTAGCCAGGATTTTGAAAGGGGGGGAGCCGTTATGCGAATTACG
>NW_022735924.1:50355-50585 GCF_011630105.1 Anneissia japonica | reverse complement strand
TCTGTTTTGAAAGGTGGAGGGGGAGGGCATTTTGTGAGTCGACACCCACCTCAGCCCCACAATGGTTGGAGCTGAGGTGAGAAAATTTGAGGAAATAGTACCTCTATGGCCAGAAATGACACTTTTAGTAAAATTCATCATCATCACATCACCATTAGTCAAAATGAAGCGCCAAAAAAAATTCTCATGATCTTTTATCAGCGATTTTTGACAACCATAGAGATCTTATT
>NW_022735924.1:48287-50349 GCF_011630105.1 Anneissia japonica | reverse complement strand
GATCTTATTAATGTATGTGTGTATCCCATAGAAAACAAAGCTTAAAAACATTGTCTTTGAGTATGTACTTTACATAGGCCTACTTCAAAAACGTGATTTCACAACCACCTCAGCCCCACCATGGCCTGACATTTATGGATTTAAGATTTTGCTAAATCACGCTTAGGCTTATGTGTTCTATTAGGCCTATGTATAACGTGTACTGATGCATATTTACATGTTTAGAAGTATTCATTTTGAGTCACGATCCCAGGAAAGAATTTGTATTGGCTCAAGAATAAGCTTTAAAATTTTAACAATGTGTACAAGGGGGGGGGGGGGAGCCGCGGCTCCCACGGCTCCCCACTGGATACGTCCCTGTTGTCTTAGCTTATCTCAGTTCAACTCATCATCTTGTCGACCCATCTCATCATTTTTCGTCTTATCTCATCTTGTCTCATTTCATCTTATCGCAATTCATGGCATCTTACCTCGTCTCATCTCATCATGTCTCATCTTTAAATTTCATCTTATCTTTAAAAAATAATATCGTCTCATCTTATCTCATCTCGACTTATCTCCCCTTATCTCATATTATTATCTTGCCTGGACACCATCTCAAACCTAAACTTGTCTCAGTTTATCCCAATGATCTCATCTCACATCTCATCTTATCTCAAATTAATCTCGTCGTCTCATCTCAACTTATTTCCCTTTATCTCATCTTATCATCTCGCCTAATACCACCACAAACCTAAACTTGTCTCAGCTTATCGCAATGATCTCATCTCATATCTCATCTTATCTCATAAATTAATCTCGTCTCATCTTATCTCATCTCAACTTACCTCCCCTTATCTCATCTAATCATCTTGAATAACACCATCTCAAGCCTAAACTTGTCTCAGCTTATCGCAATGATTTCATCTCATCTCACATCTCAACTTATATTTCCCCTTATCTCATCTAATCATCTTACCTAACACCATCACAAGTCTAATCTTGTCTCACCTCATCTCATCGCAATGATCTGATCTGATCTTATCTCATCATCTCACATACAACTGCTTTCATCTTACCTTATCTAATCTCATCGCAATTTATTCAATTCTCAATTATCTCATTTCATCTCATCATCTTTTTCTGCCATCTCATCCCGTCTCACTTCATGTTTTCTTAATCATCTTCTTTCATCTCACTCGCTATCATCTTGTTTTATCCCAATTGATATGCTTCCTAGTTATGATTATCTATCAAACTTTGACATTGTTTCAGATAGAAGATGAGATTACTTTTGTTTGTATTCACTTTTCATTTACTGAGAACATGTGAATCCGTTAAACGTAAGTAAATGAACACAAAATGTAAGGAGTAAACATTTTTAGTTCCTATAAATTCTTTAAGCATTTTTGTAATTTGTTCTAGTAATAACCACTAGTATTCTGCACACTCCACAAATACCAATAAAAATCATAGTTGATTTATAGGCCTATATCATTTAGATCACAGGTGGGCAAAGTGCACGCTCCCCGTCAGCGATTTTCTAGCGGCCCGCGACAATGAATTAAAAACCCTATGTTTGCGGCCCGCCAATCAAAATTGGCTAGAAACACCTTGTTTTTCACGGCCCGACACCAATAATATGTAAATATAACATTAAAACTGAGAATAAAGGTGATGTAAAAGCAGTGATTGGAGGTTTTTGGAAGCTCACTGGAACATCAAAGTTTTGGTGCGGCCCCGGTGTTAAATCAAAAATTCATTTTGGCCCTCCGACCGATTTTTATGCACACCCCTGATTTAGATGGAGGATGGATTTATTCGGTGTATACCAAGGTTACCCCATTAAAGTCTGAAGACTTATTTCCAATGAGGTCCCTCTGGTGGTGAATTGGGCAGTACACTAATTTTCCGAATAGTTGGCCTTCTGCACAAACATCAGGGCCGGCGGAACGTTTTTCAAAGTTGGGGGCCCCACTTATAAGCAGGCCAGTAACAGGGGTCTTGGGTGCTGGGGGGGGGGGGGCAAAGGGAATAATTTCCCGGTTAGTAATTTATGACTTAGTGTGATACCCCCCCACCC
>NW_022735924.1:47545-48205 GCF_011630105.1 Anneissia japonica | reverse complement strand
TTCATAGGCCTATTCTTTCACCATCATTACACATTGAGGCCCTTCTTTTAGGTAAAACGATCTATATTAAATTTTCTTTCTCAAGTTTTGGGACTATTATGTTTTTAAATAACTTAGAAGGCAAAGGAGGCAAGCACAAGCTTCAACCCTAACAGATGCGCGCGAAGCGCGCGAAAAATTTGTTTGTGCTTTTAATTCTAATTTCGTCGGAATTGATCAAAACTCCCTAATTGTGCAATTTTTAGAGGAAATTGGCCTACCTCAACAAGATATCAGCCTCCTTTGAATAAGGAATAAGCGCCCCTCCTAAATTGAATAAGCGCCCCTCGATTCTTAAAATAATCAATCAACAGTACACATCTCTATTTGTTTGATGTGATGTTTTGTTTGTTTAAGTGGGAATGTAGATAGAGTTGTTTGACACCTGTTCATCCCTTCCTTTTCGCTGCATTTCTATTGTTATTCTTCTGTTACTTTTGTTCGTATGTCTGCAGTGATGAAGCTTAATAAATAAATAAATATAATAAAATAGTACAGTACATCACTTACTTATTTTCTCAGCACCATGGGTCGGTCTGTCCGTTCATCCATTTGTCGGTCGATCATTCGACATTAGGTTTACCAGGCAGGGACGTAGCCAGGATTTTGAAAGGGGGGGGG
>NW_022735924.1:21765-47520 GCF_011630105.1 Anneissia japonica | reverse complement strand
CCCCCCCCCCACCACCCCGTGAAGTAGCGCACTCTGAACGTTTTAAGGACTGTTTTGAGAGGATAAAGTGACAATTGTATTAGACACATCCATGAATTCGAAAGATAGGTGTCACAGGGAGGAATTTTCACAGACTGAGGAACCACTGCCCACCTCAGCCCCACCTAATTTATGATTAGGGCACCTCTAAATGGCCGGAAATTACACTTTCATACTTAAATTTGAATATATTTTCCTTTTTTTTTTTCCTCAAAAAAAAAAATTATCTAAAATAGTCATAATCACGAAAAAGGGGCATGAAAAACCAGATCACATTCTTCTCAGCAGTCACAAGACATACTCTGAGTCAGGTGCCGACTCGATGTAGTTTAATGTCATACCCAGAAGGGCGCAGATCTGTTTTTTAAGGTTGAGGGGGAGGACATTTTGTGAGTCGGCACCTACCTCAGACTCACCATGGTTGGAGCTGAGGAGCGAAAATGTGAGGAAATAGCACCTCTAGCTAGATGGCCAGAAACAACACTTTTAGTAAAATTCATTATCACATCACCGTTACCGGTAGTCCAACTGAAGCGCCAAAAAAAAAATCTCATGGTCTTTTTTATCAGGGATTTCCTGCAACCAAAAAGATCTTATTAATGTGTGAAAACAAAGCTTAAAAACATTGTCTTTGAGTGTGTTCTTTACATACTTCAAAACCGTGATTTCACAACCACCTCAGCCCCACCATAGTTGGGGCTGAGGTGAGAAAATTTGAGGAAGCAATACCTCTAGATGGCCGGAAATCACACTTTCACGTAGTAAAATTCATCATCATCACATCACCATTAAATAGTCAAAATGGAACGCCAACAAATTTCTCATGTACTTTAAATCAGGGATCTACTTGACATCCAGGACAACTTGACCTAACTATAATTTACTATATAAGCTTTAACTATAATATTATCATCAACAAATCCCAACTTTATTTTTTGCCTTTAGCACAATTTCCTTCACATTTTAATATTATTAATATTACTATCAATTATCATCATCACCATCATCATCATCATCATCATCATCATCATCATCATCATCATCATCATCATCATCATCATCATCATCATCATCATCATCATCATCATTATCATCATCACCACCATTATTATTATTATTATTATTATTATTATTATTATTATTATTGAATTGAATTGAATTACTATTATTATTATTACTATTATTATTATTATTATTATTATTATTATTATTATTATTATTATTATTATTATTATTATTATTATTATTGCTAATAGTATGGTATTATTGAACAATAGGGCCTACTTTAAAAAAGCTTGCAACAGGGTAAAAGCCAAACTGAACCATACAGTATCACATTTCTGTATCTTAAAAGACTTGGCCTGGGATTTATGGATTTTTAATAATCACGCTTAGACATGTGTTATAATTATTGTAGGCCAGGCCTATGTAAAACGAGTACTGATGCATTTTTACGTATTTAGAAGTATTCATTTTGAGTGGTCCCAGAAAATAATTTGCATTGGCTCAAAAAAAAGGTTTAAAAATTTTACACTGTGTACAAAGGGAGGGGGGGAGCCGCGGCTCCCACGGCTCCCCCCCCACCCTGGATACGTCCCTGTTACCAGGTGTTCCGTTTTAATACATCATTAGAATCCCGTTCTTGTTTTACTGCTACCCTGTACAATATCTTGGATTTAGAACTATTGTATTTAATATCTAAAAAAATAAATACTGTATGACCATATACAGAGTTGTTTTTTGGGGGGTTTTTTTTCCAGTCAACAAAAATATACTGATCTCTCATTCGCATGTAAAAACCTTGGATATTTTTATCCATTTTTTAAGACAATATCATGAGATTTTGTTTAGCAAGTCAATAAATCTAATAAATGCTATGAATTTGGTTGGCATGATTTGAGCTGAGAAGTGAATTCACATTTTCTCCTTATTCCATTTTCAAAATGAGGATAGTTCTCCCAGACAAATGAGAGCTCCATGGACAGTATCTTTCCAACTTTCCTCTACTTACATTTGGCAATTAATCTGCCGGGAATGACTAGTCCTACTTCTCATTTTCTTTATACTAAAATTTTCACTTTTAGCACATTCTCTTCTGATTTTGAAGAAACCCTGCAATGGTCATTGTGGCCAACAAGCGTACCACCCACCATCACCACGAATTTCATTTCCTGTTGTGTAAACACCAACAACATTCTTGTCATGAGCCATGCTCTCTGGACGATTATCTTTTATGCACCAGAACTATTCGTTTATCTTCGGTTTCCATGTATCCTTATAGGCGCTATATGTTTTGGTTTTTTTTTTCATTCAAAAGAGCCCCTTGAATTTTCCAAATTCCCATAAGCAACCCCTCAATTTTCATCTATTTTCATAAGCGCCCCCTCAATTTTCCTCTGTTTTCAGAAGCGCCCCGTTTGAATACGCGCCCCTCAACCATTGCAATAAAATATCTTCAGCGCCCAGGCGCTTATTCGTGCGAGTACGGTATAATTCACAATTTGTCCCGTCTTATGCAAAATACTTGTCTTTTATTGTTTCTTTCCGATTTACTCTTTGATGTTATATAAATCACTTTCTTTCATACAATTATGAATATGGATAAGCTAGAAAAGCTTATTAGCCGCAGCTTAGAAATAAATGAATAAATGAATATATTGCCCTGTCTCTTATACACATCTAGATGTGTATAAGAGACAGTATATATATATCCCTAAGCTGTCCTGTCCTATGTAATTCGCTTGTCTTTTATTATGTTTCTCTTCACTTCAATGTTATTGATCCTGTTACATGTTTTAACGTGAATTCTCAACGTCAACACAACTTTTATTCCTTTTTATTTATAATTATATTTTTGTGTATTTCCGTGGGAGTTCCTAACATAAATCGGAATATTTTTCAACAACCAAGTTTCATTGTATTCTCAGTTGTGCGATGTAGTCAGTTACCTATACTTGAAAACGGTAGAAAGGTAGGAAATGATGTAAATGTTGGCGCAATCGTGAAGTTTTTCTGTTCATCGGGATATGGGTTGGAAGGGCCTAACCAGCGAGAATGCTTAGAAGATGGTAGATGGAGCAGGGGTGACCCAGTTTGCATACGTAAAGGTAAGCCTTGTGTCGGGTTTTTTTTTATCGACTAATGTCCCATGCTTCCGAAATTGAATTGGATTTGTTTTTCTCTTTTGCATTCGATATGTAGACCTCCATTCTGTAAATCACGAAAATGTTTATTTTGGGGGGAGGGGGAGCGGGAGGGATAACCCCCTTGACCTGCCTTCTCTCTGCGTCCCTCCTTGAGCAGCGTGTTCATAGAAGCACCCATTTCTCTTTATTATCTATGCCGCTGTACTTGGGGTTATGATATGAAAACTTCACCGAGAATGAAGAAGAAAACAATTAGACCTAAGTAGACTTGTCTATTTGATTTTCTAGGTAATCCATCTCACTGTGTACCGCTTCCGATACCAATCAACGGACAAAAATCAGGGACAAGATATGATCTGTATGATGTAGTGATATTTACATGCGAATCTGGCTACACATTGATTGGCAGCAAATTAAGACGATGTCTAGAGACCGGTTGGTCGGGTGAACGCACAACCTGCGAAGGCGAGTATTTTCATAGACATTCTAAAATTGTAACACACAACGTGCAAAGATTCAAGCGATTCAATATAAATTTGTTGCTAAACAAATGAATGTCTTGAAATGCACAACTTCATATAGAATTAAAAAATACATTAAAACATGAATACTTAGTAAAACAGTAAAATCATCGATATGTCAAATTCTCACATAAAATATTTTAAAAATGTTAAAATGTATATATCTAAAAAATTATCACCACCAGCAGTACAGTACATCATTTACCATCCCTATAATCACCTTTATAAGTATTGTTATAACTTGTACATGGGTGTAGATCATGGGGGACCTACTTGTAAGGAGGTTGGTCCCCCATTTTTCGACCGCAATTTAATTTCATACCTCAAGAAGATGCCTGAAAATTGTTTTTGTTTTTAATAATAATAATAATAATTATTATTATTATTATTATTATTATTATTATTATTATTATTATTATTATTATTATTATTATTATTATTATTAGTAGTAGTAGTAGTAGTAGTAGTAGTAGTAGTAATATTAGTGGTATCATAATAGTGGTATAATAATAATTATTAGGCCTATTATTATTATTACTTTTATTTTATTATCGTTATCATCATTATCATCAATAATGACAAGTATTAATAATTAATTTGACGCATCTTCAATTATCATAATCATTGCGTTTATATGCGCTGTATAAGGCTGACATATTATTAAAGTTAATAATACTAAGTATTATTATTATTATCGTTATCTACAACATAGTTTAGCAAATTCATTTAGCAGCAGTAAGTGATTTCTTTTGTCGAGGAAATTTTACAGCCGCCGTTGATGTCCTTGCAAACATCCTCAAATTCCGGTACTTTGATGATTTTTTAAATTGAGAAAGAGTAATCTGGAACTGTTAATGTGTGAATTAGCACGCCTTAAATGTACTGATTCACGCGACTAATAATTATCGATTATCGATTTTAGGTAGTGATGAATATAGTGATATTGAAGAAGTCAAGGACTCTTTCATCCAAAACTTTGACGCACTCAAAACTGTGACGTATACGAATCCAGAGGTAGAAGCTAGAATTGAGCAGGAGAGAGAAGCTGCGTGCAACGAAAGTGCTGGAGAAAACTGTCAAACCGGGCGTCTAATTGATTTAAACTACGAAGGGAGGCTGGAAATCTATTTCGTCTTCGATGCTTCGCAGAGTGTCGGACAGGAAAATTTCGACATTTCAATTGATTTTGCAAAAGCTGTGGTTACAAAGGTTAATAGATAATAGTCAGCATCATCATTACCGTCGTCGATACCCTCATCATTATAATTGCCATTATCAGTATTGTCATCGTTATTGTTGTCATCCTAATCATCTAGGCCTAATCGTCTAACCATCGTCGGCGACACCATCATCATAATCAGCATCGCCATCCTCATCATTATCATTATCATGATCATTAATATTATCATTTTGATAGTATAATTGATAGACTCCGGCTTGAGTATCACTCAATGGTTGAATAGTGGCGACAGGGGAGGGACTAGTCAAAGTTTGCAATTTACTTGCAAAAGGCAACATAATTCAATTGATTAAGGTAGAGGAGTAAGGGAGGGCGTTCCAGTCTTTAGCTGGGGAAAATGAATATAGGAAGCGATTTGTCTTGGCCATCGGTACCTTTAATGAGAGGGGTGGGGGGTTATGATTTCTACTAAACCTGGCTGCTGTCGCTCGTCGTCACAATTCCTATCATTATAAATATATCACCATCCATGACTATCATAATAATCGTTCAATATCACCATTGTTATTCTCTATAATCAATACAGTTTTTTACACACGCTCTAGAACATATACTATCATGTTCATGTTTTAGAAAATTAATCAATTTTCATTAAATTTTATTAACAGCTTGGAGTAGGTACCAAGGAAAAGGGTCCGCGATACGGCTTTGTTGTTTATTCGAATGATGCCGAGGTTGTGCTTCACACGACTGAGCCGGTAGATACTGTAGAGGCTGTACACGAGCGGCTTAACACTATAGAGTATGAAGGTTAGAATATAAAGCTATTAAATTCTATGTTATGTTAAATTATAGCCTACGGGTTCTTGGGACCATTTTGGACTACGAAAAGAAATTTCTTCGCTTAAGATTGAGCACAGCTTTTGAAAGGGCCCCTGTTCTTCTCCTCCTGGGTTCAAAATTTTGATATTGTATATAATTTACTTTTAATTAAAAAGTGTTCAATTAACTTTATTTAAGGCCCGGTGTTAAATTCTTTCTTGAGTTCAATTCTGCTGTATCATTTGCAGGGCGAGGAACGAATACATTTGCTGGACTGAACGCCCTCTATGTTCAGGTCATTCCGTTGTCTGTCAACAATCTGCCTCCGACAGACGCAACGCCGCAACGAGCGGTGTTTTTACTGACCGATGGTAAGAATACAACAAACGTACTTTTTGCTGGAGTGTTTGATAAGGGTGTTAAAAGGTGTTTGAGGTTGTGTGTTTCAGAATTTTGTCGTGTTTTTAAAATTTTTTTCTGAGATTTTATGGTTGCATCTGTTTTTACTTTACAACAGAAATAAATATCGTATTTTGTTACGCTACATTTACACTTTATGATTACCGTTACGCAATTACTCTGTATTAACACTACCTATCAAAAGAAAATGTGAAGATATTTTTGATATTCTTATTCTATGCTATGATTGCTTTTCTGTGATCGTATAGTATCGAAAGTGTATATTAGCAAAAGTGTGAATAAAGTTCGTCATATCATATTTGCATCTAAATCTGAATAGGTACCCACTGTGGTATGCGTCAGTGTGTGTCATCGATTTTCAAGTTATTAGGTGTTATTCATTTTATTTTTTATCTATGATTTTATTTATTTAATTATATATATATATATATAATACCACAGGACTGGCACGAAATTCAGAAAATGGTCGACTTGGACGACAAAATAAATATTTTTTAATTAACATTACTCTTTGCTTACGAACACTGTTTCCCTACTGTCTCTTATACACATCTAGATGTGTATAAGAGACAGATCAAATACCGGTGGTGCGCCTTTTGACATAGCAAACAAACTGAGGGCAGAATTTAGCGCCAAGATTCACTGTATTGGAATTAGCGAAAGTGTAAATAAAGACGAACTTGTTGAGCTTGCTTCTACTCCGACTAGAGAATATTATTTCCATCTGAAAGATTACGTTTCTCTTGAGGAATTAGCGTACGCAATTTCCAACGAAGAATATGGTAAATACGCAGTTTTAATGTTAGACATAATGTATTACAGCTTAAATGGCAACAAGGCCTGTAAACACTTCACAATATTACCTCTACAATATCTGCTCCCTGAGGAGAATTCCATGATATTGCAGCTGTATCTGCGCATTTTTTTGTTTAAACCAGGAACTCGCTAGTACTCCTGTGTGGAGAAAGACAACCGTAAGTGAAGTGCCTTGCCTATGGACACAAGTGAAATGTACAGCGAGGGATTGAACATCTGAACTCAAGGTTGAGAAGCAGAACCACAACCGACGCGCCAACCCATTCCTAGATTTCTATCACTTGTTTACCTCAAAAAATTTACATAAATATTCTATTCATGTAAAGTTAACCATGCCTTAGAGTCGAGTATTTATTCTAATGATGTTGACATTTTAGATTATTCTCCGTGTGGAATTGGTGGAAGCAACGCACAACGATCGGGTAGAATAATTGGCGGTACTGACGCCAACCCCGGGGCTTGGCCGTGGCAGGTTGCTTTCTATGACAATGAACAAGTAAGTGCAGCAATTTTCTGTCACATGGGGTAGGGTTAAACAAATGTGTGGCAATTTGTCCTTTGCTGGAAGAACTCAAGTAAGGTAAGCGCGTGTGCATTTTTCCATCCGTACGTCTTGAACTTGAAGTAGAAGGAAAGTGTGGCATGTTGTGCTCTTTCCAATTGCGAAATAGTTTAAGATATCATTAACTTATTATATTTGTTAACACTTCGGAGCTTTAAGAGAACGTACCGCATCTTCTATAGCCCCTACCAAACCTTGGAAAAAGTCCCCGATTAGCACTAGTCTTCGCCCCTCTTCCCTGCAGAAGCATGGACCTGTTCCTTTATGAATCGGTGTTTGCAGTTGAATACGGAGAGTTATTGCTGTTTAGAATGCTAGTACGTCTAAGTGTCTAAGTGTAAATGAGAGTAATTGGTAGGCACTAAAGAAATTTATATATTTCTCTAGCAGATCTCTACTATACGCTTTAACAAGTTTCCATTAAAAAAAACAAAAAAAAACCCATCAAACACAAAAATGAAGGGGTCAAAAAAAAAATAAAGAAAGTCAATCACAACACAATTAACAAATAAAACAACAGGTTCAATGAAGCTTCTTATGATAACAATCGCAAACAACATACCTGCCTGCCTGCCTGCCTGTTATTAATGGCGTGTTTGTTTTTACTTGTATTGCAGGATGATGTTTTCTGTGGCGGTACCTTAATTAGTAATGAATGGATTTTAACAGCCGCGCATTGCTTCGACCAGGACCCAGGACCTAATAGTGAAATGGGGAAAGATTGGAAAACAACGACGCCATATATGGGTATGAATATAGCATAACCATACATTTCAACAAACTTTCTTATCTAGATTCTAGTTAGCAATATTTGTATTCTACATTCAAATTGATTGAGAGGTAATTTGATTGATTGATTTGTTTGTTTGTTTGTTTGTTGGTTGGTTGGTTGATTGAGATTGCAGGTTTGATTGATTGAGATTGGGTGGTTGATTGAATTATTGAGATTTGTTGGTCTGTTAATTGATTGAGATTAATTTATTAATTAATAAGGATTGGTCACTTGGTTAGTTGGTTGGTTGATCATGATTGACTGATTTATTGATTGTTTTATTGATTAAGATTAGTTAGTTGATTGATTAATCGAATTGGTTGGTTGATTGAGTGATTGATTGATTGATTGAGGTGTTTAGACTGGCTGAATGATTGACGGAGATTTGTTTATTTATTGATTAATCGGTTGGTTGGTTGATTGACTGAGAGATTGTTTAGTTATTGGTTAATTGGTTGTTGTTTGATTGGTTGTTTGATTGATTGATAATATGTAATTTTTAGGTATCTAGTGTGGGGGTGTTTTTTTTTAAATGGTCTTCACATCTACATCCCACTTCAGATCGCCACCAAAATAAAAAGGAACCTTCCATTCAATATCAGAAATCATCTCTGAAAATCTGACGCATGTAAACCTAAAACTGTAGACAGGAGGCTGCTAACAACAAACAAAAACACACACACAAAATCCGATGAAAATAACCTCCTTGCGGAGTAATAATAATGATGGTGATAATAATGATGTTGATATTGACTATGATAATGAGGAAGATGATATAAATGGTTATTAATAGCAGGCATAGGCCTAATACAATCTGTTAGTGAATACTTTTTTTTTTTAAAGGATTGACAGACCGAGAAAAAGATAAAAAATCGTCAAATACTTCCAGAATTATAGACTTGATAACGCACTCACTTTACAACAACAAAGAATCCCCCAATTATGACTATGACGTTGCCTTGGCTAAGATAGAACCGATTAGACTTCATCCACAAGTAAGAACCGTATGTTTGCCCGGTGTGACTGATACAAATCTAGAAGAAGGTATGTTTGTTTGTTGTTGTTCCTTAGATTCTGTACAATCTCACCAACGCGGCGGAAGCGGGGGCGGGGGCCCCAGCGGCCCATTCTACCGGGGGCCTGGTCCCCCCTCACTTTGTGACTTTTCCCAACACCAGTGAACCATTTTACGAACGCTGCAATATTATTATTATTATTATTATTATTATTATTATTATTAATATTAATATTATTAATATTATTAATATTATTAATATTATTAATATTATTAATATTAATAATATTATTAATATTATTAATATTATTATTATTATTATTATTATTATTATTAATATTAATATTATTAATATTAATATTATTAATTATTATTAATTATTATTATTATTATTAGGCCTATTATTATTTTTATTAATAGGCCTATTATTATTATTTGGTGCTTACACCTTGTTCATTTGCGCATTATAAATTGACCTATTATTATTATTATTATTATTATTATTATTAAATGTGATTATGTTACGCTAGTTTTAAGGTTTACTGTAAGCCAATCAGTTACACTTACTATACATCTTCGTGGTTAGCATAAAGAGAACTAGAACGTCGCTCCATTAAGAGTATCTACACCTCCCCCCATATGCCTAAATACAGAATTCACGAATGCAGGCGATATTTTCTTCATGCTCGAGGGTGGGTTTCAAGAAAACTTTACAGACACACGTATACAGACGTCAATCAACATTGGTTGCTCAACTCAAAAAGGGAACTTGTAATGTTCGTTAGAAAATGAAAAAAAAAAATCTATATTTTATAATATTTTTTTTTTTCATTTTCTAACGAACATTACAAGTTCCCTTTTTGAGTTGAGCAACCAATGTTGATTGACGTCTGTATACGTGTGTCTGTAAAGTTTTCTTGAAACCCACCCTCGAGCATGAAGAAAATATCGCCTGCATTCGTGAATTCTGTATTTAGGCATATGGGGGGAGGTGTAGATACTCTTAATGGAGCGACGTTCTAGTTCTCTTTATGCTAACCACGAAGATGTATAGTAAGTGTAACTGATTGGCTTACAGCAAACCTTAAAACTAGCGTAACATAATCACATTTAAACTCCATCTAATTTAACGAAAACAATAAGATACTTAATTAGGCCATTTTCTAAATTTCTCTGAAGGTTGACTACATAATTTACAGTACACTTAATGTGTTATAGGTTGTAAAAACTGTATTGAGTAAAAGAAAAAAATCTTTCGAATACAAAATCTTTCGCTTGACATTAGGAATTAATCATTTGTGAAACAAAATGATAGGCTATGTCAAGTGTTATATTGAACAGTGGCAGATTCAATGGGGAACCCAGTCAGCAAGGGACCAAGGGCTAGATGTGTATAAGAGGGGGGTGTTAATTGTTAATTTTTTTTTTTTAATGGAGATATAAGAAAAATTTTATATTCAAATTTTAAGTCTAAGAATGTAAATTCCGGCCATCTTGAGGTGCCATAATCACAAATTTCCTTACCCCAACCACGATGAAGTAACCAGTGGCGGATTCAAGGGGACCCAGCAGGCCCGCCCCTACCCCCCTAAATTGTTCAATAAAAATGGAGATATAAAGATAATTATATTAAAATTTTATGTCTGGGAGTGCAATTTCCGGCCATCTAGAGGTGCCATAATCACAAATTTTCGGCCACTAAATTACAACAAATATGAAATCATATTACAGTAGCTTGATGCCTATAAAATAACTTATAAAATTCACGAAACTTCGTAAAATATCCGTAGCTTAATATTCCAAAAATTGATTGCCTAGACAGTGAAAGCTTATCAAGAGGCTTCCAAACTTTGCTTTGCAAACGCACCACAAAGATCGGTACAAAAAGGCAAAATCGATCACAAAGACAAAAAAGAAGAAACTTTTTCTTTTTTCCCACTTTCATTATCTTCAGCTGCCTTGTTTCCTTTTTTAAACTACAACACCTCAAGAATAGCATCTTAAATACCGTAAATGCTGGAATAAGCACCGCAACAAACCTGATTTTTTTTTCTTTTTTGCTAAGCGTCACTCTCGAAAGAGTATATTATTGCACTCTGTCAGAGAAATGCTCGGTTGTCTGTGAATGAGCTGCTCTCGGCGAAAAGTCTGTCAACAGAACAGGTCAAAGTCAGTCGAAAACAATATAATGATTTTACAATTTCAAAACTTGGCGAATTGGCTGTCGGCGAAATGTCTTCTCGGCGAAATATCCTGCGGGAAAAAACACGTGCCGGTGAAATGTCAGTCAACGAATTTGCATTCGAAAACTTCCCGTCACGAAAGGGGTACCCACCCCGCAGCAACACTTAAGCATGTGAACCCAATGACCAGTGATAACAAAGCGCTTCATAACCTAAAAGAATGGAGCTTCATATATATTCAGTAATATACAAGTACAAGTTAACCGAGGATGTTGCATGATTGGAACTATCTCCCGACGCGAAGTGTAGGGAGCTAGTGTCAATCTTCCAACAACGAGGGAAGTCGAATTCGCTGATTTACCAAAATAAAATCATTTTTGTATTTGTTTTACTATATCTCAATAAATACTAAAGAGCATACCATCCGTCTACATTAGCCATTTTCATCTGAGGTTAGGTTAGAATTATGCAGTCTGCATTCAGTTCACGTAGGCAGCCGTGCGGTAGTCGATGTTGGTTAGTACCAGCCCCGCCAAGAGGGGAAACTGTAACAGGAGAAAAAGGTTGATGTGGTCCCCAGTTATGAGTGCGAAGCGCGAGCAGATTGTACCGGAGGCGCAAACAATTGTTTTTGGTGGTTGGGGTGGGGGGGGGGGGGTGGGGCCCTGTCAATAATAGGAGCCCATTATTAGGGAACCCATGCCACTATTGAATGCCCATGATAGTAATTTTATTTTTGAAAAAATATTGAAAAAATAATGCTATCTGCAATTTCTGTGGTTCCCCTGGTAAGCTTGGACCCCGGGATCTTGAAACCCCCCCCCCATTCCACCTTTCGGTGGCACTGGTTAGTACATTTTCCCCACGTACGCTTAGACTTGGCACGGCGTGTGCAGAGAAGAAGTATACCACCGCACTCCTTACCGGGTGGAATTG
The DNA here is from genome assembly GCF_011630105.1 of Anneissia japonica. Taxonomy (NCBI): domain Eukaryota; kingdom Metazoa; phylum Echinodermata; class Crinoidea; order Comatulida; family Comatulidae; genus Anneissia; species Anneissia japonica. The sequence continues at coordinate 35,108 of NW_022735924.1, read as the reverse complement.
TTTAATTCATTTATGTTGTTATTACCGAATATATAGGCTATTTGAGGTGTAGTAACAACAAATAACTAATGATACAGAAAGCGATGCAATGACGGGCGCAAAATGGATCATTTTCAGTGACGATTTGCTAGCTGCCACCTAAAAATAGCGTCGTGTCGTCAAGCGCTTACACACAGAGCGAAGATAGATTTGTTGTTCGATCGTCGTAAGACGCACCGTCGTGATAAATATATTAAATATGAAATGGTCAGTTATTATGTCCAGTTCTCGGTGTTCTCGGGGAAGCCAACAAAATAATACTTTCCCATACACACTTATGTCAGCACACTTTGTCTCTCCTCATCTGTGGACCATATATTTGGAGGCAATTTTGTTATTGAGGTATAGTAATACATTACGGAAACAACAATATTATATTAAATCGCATATGAAATACTGGTAAGGATTTGATGCACTAAATACTTGAATTTCTTCTAATTTAAGAGTATTCATTAGAAGGGAAGCTCAACAAAATTGAATATGTCACAGTGACAGGCTGGGGAAGATTGGGGTTTAAAAAGGAGAAGGCAACTAAGCTTCAGCAATTAGACCTCCCACTTGGAATATATGACAAATGTAGAGAATCGTTAGACGGAGCAGGAGATGAATTTACCCATCGAATGTTCTGTGCTGGAGGAGAGGCGGGCAAGGATTCATGCTCAGGAGATTCAGGAGGACCAGTTGTCCAAAAAAGAACAAACAATGGTGAAGAAAGGTACGAAGTTGTAGGAATAGTTAGTTGGGGACAAGCAGATTGTGGTCAGGAGGGCGAATATGGGTTTTATACACACGTACCAAGGTTACTTGATTGGATTAAAAAAAAGACTGGACTGCAATAAACCAATACGCATTGCATGTTTAGGCCTACGTACCTAATTATATTTCATTTAGAAAGACCTTGTAAAAGTTACAAGAACAGGACCATACAGGTGATTGAACCACACAAATGATTGAACCATATTATTATAGTACTGTGCTGCATTATCATGCAGTATGCCTACCGTATTTGAAACGGAGAATAGAAGCAAACCGGATCTACATTAAAGTTAGTGTAGTGATTAGTAATTAGGCTAAAACTAAAGCGAAAATACGGCGAATATATTTCACTTATATGTCTATTTTGACCGATAGAAAATCCTGATTCGCATACAGAATACTTGACTTACCATAAACCTCCATACATAAAGCATAAGGGAACTCTTTCAATAATAATTATTTATAAATATGGAAAATGTGTCTTAAAATATTATGATCGTTGTTTTCATGGCTTTTACAAATATGGCCTTTCATGCGTGTTTGACGTTTGTGAAAACTGGAATACATCCGTACTGCGAATATGGTAAATGGCAATTTAGGCCAAATAAAAAAAAAGGACTGGTTTCTCAGGACCTAGCGCATCTTGGTAAAAGTGAAAGTAGTAGCTGTTTCCCATTGCCATCTCGGAGTAAAAAAAAAAGTGTCCTCACTCTCCATATTTCAGAATATTATGACGAGAAACTACCTTTTTGTTTTACTTGGCCTTATATAACTTCATGGAACAACTGATCAGCAAAGATGTATCATTAGGAAATTACTGATTTCATATTGGATGTATTTTTTCCATTGAAGTATATAGTAACCTTTATATGGCTATAATAGTCTGCATATCTAATTTGGTTATTCACCCCAAAATTATCAAAATCATTATTGAATTATTTCATGTAGTTTAAATAAAAGAGGAAATTGTGCATATTCTCGATCTTATGTGTCTCTTGTTACCGTACTATATAAACCTTTTTACATTCAAAGAGTGAGCACAAGTCTGAAATATCTGTTTATGACTATATTCACATCCGTGCCAAGACTTTTTTATACTTTGTTTCGCGAACTTATTTTTTTAAAGATCGTTAGAGGAGGGGGAAAAATAAATAGGCCTTATTGTTTTCTTATTAGCCAAGAATTTTTTATACTTTGTTTCGCGAGCTTATTTTTTTAAAGATCGTTAGAGGAGGGGGGGGGGGGAGAGAAATAAATAGGCCTTGGAATTTTGTTTTCTTGTTTCGCCAAAAACATCCAGGCAGAGGAGAAAATAAAAATAAAATTTTATTGGTGAATGTAAACAGTAACAATGGGATGGTTAAATGCTTTAAATTTATTTAGGAAGAAATATACATGTCTTGTTTTTGGAGATTTCAAGACAGCAGTGGGCATAACAAAAATAGAGAAAAATGGAAAATATTAGTGTTTACCATGGCAAGCAGCAAACCTAATTTGAATAGATATGTATATGTGTATGCTATATATGTATGTATGTATATATATACAGTATATAATTTTATATGTATAGTATGTGTGGGTGTGTGTGTGTGAACCTGTAACTGATAAGACTACTCTAGTGTTGTCAAAAAGTTGGTCCACTCTTGCTGTTGGAACTTAAATTTACATTTTAGGTTTTGCTTATAAATTCTCTATCTCAATCAAGATTCGGACAAGCTGCCATCGTATTCCAGACAAACCATATTGCATTATAACACATTAAAACAGGCAGACATTTTATATTCCACAGACAAGCATAAGCAAGACAATTTACTTTGGTCTTTAAATACAAACAAAAAATGTATTCAGAAAAGCAGTATCGATTTCATTTATTTCATAACAAAAGTGGCAACATTCTCTTTTATGAAAATTATATCCAAGTACAGGTGTTTGTTAAGCACGTAGAATTATGAACTGAACAACATAATTATCTTTACTATACAGTGTCTAATTTAGGTTTTTTAATTTGTTTTTTTAATAAAATTATTAAATAATATGAATAGAGTACTGTGCTTGAAAATGAATTATTTGATACCTCTTAGGTCCAAAAATTAATCAAGTAACTTCTCAGAACCAGTAAAAATAAAAGATGGGTCTTGCACCTCATCTGAGGGATAAAGAACGGCAAAATGAGCACACTTTTTGGCCCTTTTATTTTATCTGTTTAACCAACCAATTTGATTAGTTTATGAATGGCATTTTCTTTTTTACTATTTAAAGTATCTTTCAAGAATATGTCAATTAGCACCATCTAAGATACAATAGTGTTTTAAATGGTTTTTAAAATTAAACAATGGGGATGGAGCTATTTTTCACCGCTAGGGGTGCTACAAGCCCTCCCACCACTCTTGTGCCGCTAATTCTCAGAATTGCATAAGTGTCTACAGAAAGAAGTAAGTAATCACTACTTTTACGTTAATTTGGATCTTACACATTGATTTTCAAATTACTGAAAATCTTTATAATAAACATCTTTTCTATCAAATTGTATCCACATTTAACATACTGTACACAATAGAATGCATTTTCCGTAGCTTTAAATAATTAATATTACATGGTTTAACATCGAAATTGCATTTTGATAAATCTAGGTTTTCTGTACCAAAAATATCAATTTTAAATAGAAAACTATCAAACTTTGGTTAGAATAAAAAACATTAAACAGTAAATTTTATCCAGTAATGCAATAATAATAATATTCCCTACTATTCTCATTCATCATTATTACACTATAAAACAATAACATACAGTACACAGTGTAAATCTGAGTAATATTTGCACAGAAAACATTTTGAAGGTGGGTACAATCCATATACTCTTTACATATCCTTAACATTCTCAATTTTATCGTTTTTCTTCATATACTTAATCCCATTACATGGCAATGGGGATGAGATTGTTGGGAATAGCCAAACAAGGTACCAGCGTTTTCCAAAGACTTGAATAAAATTTTGCTTCCAGCCAACATCGTAATCTTTTATTCCATGTCGCCACTCATAAGTGACCTGCCCTCGGTATATTAGCCAAGTGTGAAAAACCAACAAGGTAAAGAACATCAAACATGATAATATACATGTACCACACTGAAATGATATGAAGAACGACATTGATTCTGTTACACCAAATATCCAGCCCAAGATAGGGGCAATCATCGCTAGGCCGGTCTTCAAGCTAAACCCACCAAGAAGGTTCAGGGCATAGTCAATATTCATAAAATTAGCGTACAACGACCCAACAGCTAGGTAGAAAACGGTCATCATGTAATAACGATGGTTACGTATTCCGACACACTTGCCGATGAAGATACAATGATGTTCCCGTTTCAAGACGCATTTCTCGCACATAAAACAGTGCACCGCTCTCGGTGGCGAGTTCTGCATACAGGTGGGGCAGTACCTCCATTCGGGCTGGAGTACGGCAGGTAGGATCTCAGCTCCAGTGGAAGAGTCCACAATGATTGCTAGGATCATGTTTCCGAGTGTGTTGAACAACAGGTAGAATCCGAAACAAACATGAAGATACATTGCAAGACTTGGAGTAGGGTAAACCTGAGGAAGAATGATAAACAATTCAAAATAAACCTCAACAAAAAGCTCTGTCATCACAAATAATACTGCAAGGCGGTCAGTTTTTCGACGAGGGAATATATTTTTCCACTTTCTTTTCTCCATTTTCGGAAATATTTGAATTAAAGTCGTTTTTGCTCAGAGAAAATGACGAAGCACCTATTCTTAAATTCTGCTTTGACATCTGACCTTTTTCATTATTTGAAATTGGTTGTTCGTATATTAATATCTCGCCAAGCAAATGCTAAAATGTGAGGGCAGCAGTCAAGAACAAGGAAAATACTGTATCATCATCGTGTCGCTCAACCACTAGGCCTAAAGGCCTGTTTATACTTCAACGAACGATAACGATAAAAAAAAAAAAAAAAACTTAGCTAAAAAGCAATTGTTCATATAGAAAATAAAAGAAATAAGAGAAGTTTTTACACTAGAACGATTCGATAACGATTTATCAGTTATGCGATAACAACATATTTTGACAAATCAAATCAGAGGACGTCATAATCATGGAAAAACATTAAAATCGTCGTAGTACCAACGATTTTATCGTTTGTCCATGATTATGACGTCATCTGATTTGATTTGTTAAATCAATTTATTATTGCATACACGATAAATCGTTATAAAATCGTCCTAGTCTATATGAACAATCGCTTTTTAGCATTTTTATCGTTTTCGTTATCGTTGAAGTGTAAACAGGCCTTAAATTATTATTTTTTTTTAATGGAAATGTAATTTCCAGGTTCATAACAAAGATGGAATACATAGGCCAGCTAATATATAAAATATCTACCAAAGAAAACCATATCCCGCTGCGTATATGTTAATGACAAAATAAATCAAATGAAAATAAGTAGGGCCGCCTAGGCATAAATTATAGAGGCACAAAGCACAGGCCTATAGTCCCGCTATTCGTCGCTGCATCAAAAAGAGTCAACTGATCAATAGATTAACATTATTTTTAATAGGCCTAATGAATAAGAAGTATCCGCACTAATACTAATTCATATTTTGCGAGTGAAACCAAGTAATTTTAACTGGTAAAGTTAATATTCGTTGGGTGAAGCACAGCTATGCTCGAAGTTGTTTTAAATTTTTTTAAAAATGCAGTGCTGCATTACCGGTAATGCCAATTTATCTCTCCAGGCCAGTTATGAGAGTAAAAATAGACTTGTGAGTAGTATAATAATAACAATAATATTAATAATAATAATAATAATAATAATAATAATAATATTAATGATAATGATGAGGATAATGATAATAACAATAATAACAATAACAATAGGTGTCTGTACCCCTTCCCCATGAGGCGGATCTTTTTATAAAGAGCTCAATATGTATGTATATGTATATGTATGTATGCATGTATGTATATAGTCTCTACAACAATGCTGTGGGAAACAATGGCTGGATCTCAGTAGAGATACAAAAATGATAAGCAACAGCTAAAAAGTAAACGTAAGTAAACAGCCAGAAATAGAACCAGAGTTTTCTGACAACACTAGTCCTTCCTCAGTGGCGAGTGATATATATATATATAGTTTTAATTCACGTAGAAATGGTAGGGACTTTTTAATGTCCTCTAATCTAACGTGGCAATAGTTGTTGCATTTCTAGCTGGTACATTCCTTGGAGTCCAATTTTCATTTGTAGAGGTCTGCAGCCAACTGCATATGGCCGGCTTTTATCAAAATAGTCATTCAACAATCCACTGTACCATTGACGCTATATTATTCCTAGCCTTGGATTGGAGGTGAGGTGGGGGGGGGGGGTAATAAAGTTCTCGTGAATTATAATTTGATGACGTCAGCCGCACAGACCAACACGGACGCACATGCATATATATTTTACAGCATAGGAACCAATGATGATGATGATGTTAATGATGATGATGATTATGATGATGATGAGGATGATGAGAATGATAATATGAAGATAACGATAATAAATAAACCACCTAAAATACATGACTATTTCGTTTTAATAATAATTTAAAAAAAACCAACAACTCAGTCATAATTTATTAAATATACTACTGATTATACCTACTTAGGCTTATGTACATCGGCGTTCCAAATAGGAGGCGAAGAAGATCATTATTCAAAAGTGTGCATTATCATATCATTACCAAGAAAGAATTTGTAATTTGATAACTTTCAAAATATGAATCAGATTGTCAGTATATTATGATTAAGCTAACATATTATAAAAGCAGCATTTAACTAGGCCTGCATCTAATACTGTATGAACTTCCAAAATCTCTTGCAGGCCTATTAATAATGCAAGTGCGTTTTTTGAGTATGTTTAGTGTTATAACGCTTATTTAACACCAAAATAACTCCAAAATATAGGTCTAAGCATACGAATGTTAAAAACTAAAATTTGATACTGTACTTTCTAAACTAAAATAATGCTACAATAAGAAGTACATACTGTTCTAAAGTAGGCCTACATTGGCCTACATTGCATAGATAGTAAGAAAAATGTGGCAGTTCTAATCTACATGTAAATCACTGTAGTCAATATCCAATTCTTAGTAAAATGTAAAAATCCTGAACCCTTTATCTTGTGATTTGCTTTGATACAGTGCGGTAGTTAAATTTTAAAATTTTGTGGTAAAACGGGGAACGTGCCCTCGTGTCCCCCCAACCCCACCCTTACTGGATCCGCTCCTGACGTGGAAATAGAATTTTAAAGGTCGAGGCCCGATATTTATTAGAAGCCATTTGTTACATAACTAAAATCCTCAGCAACAGGCCATTGATCCGTTAGTCTTTCATTATTTTCATTGGGATCTTTTAAATCGCTTGAATCATCGCAGCAGCTGCCTTCTGAATGCTTGTCCTGGTCAATGGCGTCATTGGAGTCGCTAATACATTCGCTCGTTGCTAAAGCTGAAGATGAATGAGGTAACATCAATACATCGTTTACAGCTGTGTCTTGCAAACTTTGGTTTAGCCGTCTGGGTAACTCATCAAAAATTTCAGTTTCAGTTTGTGGCGGACTCGGGGCTTCCTGTTTAAGATATTTCCGAAATATTAAAATGCGGGCTATGTTGTTGATTAATTAATATTTTAAAATATTTTTATATAGGCCTATTATTTTATTTATTTATTCAGATTCGGTAACAATATAAAGTAGAAAAATATAGTAAATGTCGTCAATGAGACTTAATTAGGTGAAGTTCCATCTGTACAAAGTCCAGGTCTCCCTAAACATGAAAAGTACACGTACGGGTGAAAAAACATCAAATGCGACAATGACAGCAACAAGACTAAGAGGAACTATTGAAAACATCAATAAACAGTGTTTGTCCAGTAAAGAATTTTAAAATTTTAAAATTAAGAGGTGAAATACATACGGTACAGTTTAGAATTGTGAATATTTATAGCTGATAGGATTATTATTAGTCGTTTCTCAGAAGCTGACGCAGGAAACGTAAACCACTGTTTTTAATAACTTGCATTTCTAATTATGAAATGGTATCAGAGATACCATACCATGGAGATACCAAGTATGCCTATAATAGGCTACTTACTAAATGCATGAATCTCCATTCTATCTTGGGATTGCCGTGTAGTTTAGATCGTTTATAGAATATAACTGTGATCAAGATGAACATGAAACAGAGTCCAATAACACACAATATGATGATTAATACGGTCGCAGTGTGAATCTTCTTGTAACTAGATTCATCATCCAAACTCGCAACAGTATCTGAAAGAGGTAAAACAGATTGTGGAGAACAGTTTGATACAATAATTATAGAGATGACTTGCGTAAACTATTTAAATTCTATGTCATTGATGTCACCAATTTTATTGTACAGGCACATTTTTACACACATAGGCCGACAGTAGGCATACAGCAGACCTATCAGCCCCACACTCCTCACATACCACGCCACACGCACACCAGACCAGTGGTGGATTTAGGAGTATACGTAGCGATCGTGGCGCATTTGCGAGAGGCCAAATCATTAGTGTGTGCACGCTTAAGCTTGGTTTCCATACAATCGCTACATGCTATCACCGACCACGTTTGGTGATGCTGATTGGTCGGTCGAATTGGGGAGCCTTTTCGATTGCGTCAGGGACTGCTACGCTGTACAACGACTGCGAAAACATTTAGCGACAGAGTAGTAATTTTAAGGAAACCATCCACAGTTAAAGCATAAACCAATCAATTAGTCAATTAGGATCCCACTGGGAATATAGGACTGCCGTAAGGTCTTTAGTGACATCATGAACTGTCTTTTAAAAATCATTTATTAATTTTCTGCATATATAGTTGAAATATTTGTACATGAATTTACTCAAGTAAATATGAATGAATGAATAAATTAATCAATGATCATACTATGAGCCTGGTTAGTAATCGCATAGTAGTCCTACCTTCTTCGTATTCATCATATTGATTTGTTTGACTACAGACAGATCTAGCAACGAACTCCTCTGTACCAATGAACTCTCTGCCATCGGGCGATACGTTCACCGCTGCGATGCCAATTTTAAGTCGGTAAACCTGGCCAGTTGTGCATCTTGCGTTTAAGTCAAACCAAGTTGAGGTGACAGACAGTTTTGAACTCCATGATGTGTCGGTAAATTTGTAGCGGACATAGTACTTACTGATTGGTCCATTCCGTTGGGTTGGGGGCAGCCATGTAACGTGGATAGATGTCAAATTAGTGAAAGTTGTATGTATTTTGAGGTTTTTCGGTGATCCAGGATCTGTAATGCGATTTAATTTAATCAGTTGGATAAATACACATAATAAATCGATACCATACATCGTGTACCAAAAAATGTATGTAGTACAGGTACCGTATTCGCTTTAAGTCTATAAATATTATGAAGCAATGCTACTCGTTATACAGACCCATAAATAGGCCTACATCGATTTTCATTTTCACTGCCTTTTATTTTATCGCAGTATTTTAACATAAAATAATATTATTATATTATAACACTTCTTACACGTCATATCCGTGGTTGTTAATATTTTTGTTGACCACGGGCTCCATCCTGCTGACTGGTTCTCGTAGGTTACAAATTTTGACGCAACTTGAAGTTCATACTCTGTAAATGCATCCACATTATGTAACTCGAACTTCCTTCTCTGTAGATCTCGTATCTAAAAATAGAATTTGAAGAATGAACGAATAAATGAATGCATCCACATTATGTAACTCGAACTTCCTTCTCTGTAGATGTCGTATCTAAAAATAGAATTTGAAGAATGAACGAATAAATGATATTTAGCTTTTATATTGCCAGAATCTCGTCCATAAACGTACAAGCACAAAAACACACTTAACAATAAGGAAAGCACAAATATTTCGACAGCATTCAGTTTGATGGCATAGAGAGGAATTGTTTGAATTTAAAAAAATGAAAGAATCTATTGAAGTCCTTCGTGCCCAGGTGTCAAAACTCAATAGGAACACCTAATACAACCTGACGTCTACGACGATCTCCTGAGATGTGACTGCCCCTCTCTTCACAAAATGGTCACCTTGTGTAGATTAATCAGTTCATTGACCGAAGCTGTCGTGATGACACTTTTCTACTACTATTCAGTGGCGGATTCAGGATTTAGAAATAGAGGATGACTTTCACAGATGAAGAGTTTTCTAGTCAACCTCAGCGCCACGGGTAGGGGCTGAGGTAAGGAAAGGCATGATAATAGCACCAGATGGCCGAAAATGGCACTCTCAGACATAAAATTTAATACTATTTTACTTTTTTTCTCCCTTTTTTAAAAATAATTTTGTAAAATTTAGGGGGCTCTGGCCGGCTGCCACCCTTCCCCACCCCCATGAATCCGCCACTGCTATCATTAATTTACTACCGTAGTAAACAGTCTTACAGACAAAATTGTAATCTTAATCTAATCATATGTCATAATCAAAATTATAATAATCATACCGTAATTATAGTCCTAATTGTAATAATAGGCCTAATCATAAATGATGATGGTAATAATTGTAACGAAAGTGTTTTACTTTTACCTCTGTCCAATAAACGACTGTGGGGTCTCTGTACCGAAGTTTGTAGATCAACAGGTCTTCGTAGAGGGCAACTCCTTTCGACTTGCGCCAAGAAATGTCCATATAATCATGATATTTACGGTTCACATGTAAACCAGAAGGAGGTAGTGGTATTGCTGGGAACAAAACGTGAAGAAAAAGAGTTTGGTTCAGTCATATCATACAAAGAATATGTCTATGCGCGAGCCTTTGTGGAAGGGATTGGAGGAGCACTGGGAGGGGTTGTTTGTGAAAAAGATGCTGATACGACGTTGGGATTGGAAAAGATGCGTATCTTCTATATACAATCCTTGGATTATATATTTGTCATAGACCATCGAGTTTTTGTGACTGGTGGTATGACACTTACTTTCAGAGATAATTCAATCTCACCCTTGGCCATTTTTGCAAACAATTAATAAGAAACGTTTTCGATGATTTTTCATCATTGAATCCTGCTTTTTTCTTTAGCACTGTTTCTACATTTATTTCTATGCATATACCACAGTGCTACCCAGCAAAATGATTCAAATGTTAGTTTCATTAGATATGGTAAAATAGGTCTATATTGAGTACTAAATTTCCTTTATGAACACTCACAAAGAAAAGCTGTTTACCTTGTTGCTTAGGATAATATTCAATTGATGAATAAATGCTTGAGCCAAAGCGGTTGGTTGCATTAAGAGTGATGCGTTGTTTACTAATACTACCATAGTCTTTATTGCGGAATTTCACCAGCAGAGTCCTTCCGTCAACAAAAATGTTGCTTTTTTTAATTACTGTCGGTGGTTGAAGCCTTAAGAAATCAATTAAAATATTCCCATTATGACATTTAAAAAAAAAAAACCCTCTACATATATAGTAACCTAGATTTTATCATATTAGCGTGATAGTCAGGCAGTAGGCCACCAGAAGAAGATTGAAGCTAAAAGAGGGTGGTATGAATTATGTTCCATTATTTCTAACTTGGCAACATGTTTTCTTTTATGACTACTATTTTTATTTATGTTCGTCTATATTTCTTTCAGTCTCTTCCACACGAGAGCCAAGACATTTGTGAAAATGTCCTGTTTGCCCTCCATAATAGTCACTATATTTACTACGGTAATTAGTGTGCAATGATTACGATGACGACACTACTACTGCTGCTGCTGCTGCTACTGCTACTACTGCTACCACTACTACTACTACTACTACTACTACTACTACTACTACTACTACTGCTACCACTACTACTACTACTACTACTACTACTACCTAGTAATAATAGTTAATAAATAATTGATTATGAAGATAATAATAAATATAGTAATAATAATAAATAATAACAATAATAATAATAATAATAATAATAAATAATAATAATAATAATAATAATAATAATAATAATAATAATAATAATAATAATAATAATAATAATAATAATAATAATAATAATAGTATACAATAATGATATATAGATTCACCGGCGATAGACAGCAATTTATTATAATAGTGAACTTACAGTACTTTCTGAGTGACTTGATATTCATTATCTTGACCATTAGGACCTAACTCCCAAGAACACTCGTATTTTTGAATTGTTGATGACAAGCAGCCTAAGGCATGGATTTCAGGTACTGAAAATGATTAAAGATGTTATGTGTAAATGTACGTAGAATATTGTTTACAAATTGAATGATTTATAATAACATTAACAATATAATAACCTAGTCAATATCAATTTGATATATTATATACATATATATATATATTATATATATATATATAAGTATATATACGGCTATATACTACCATAGGGGGAAACGATAACAATGGAAAGGGTTAGAAATAATATGTGTCTATTATACTTTACATGAACATGTATTTGATGGAAATAGCAATATAAATAGATATAAAAATGATCATGATGATGATGATAATAATAATAATAATAATAATAATAATATTAAAAATATGTATAACGTCTATCATAGCCCATTCATTATCATAGGCATGATACAATGTGTCTATTGTACTTTACATGAGCATGTATTTGATGGAAATAACAATATCAATAAATATAAAAATGATGATAATGATGATGATAATAACGAAAATATTATTATTATTAATAATAATAATAATAATAATAATAATAATAATAATAATAATAATAATAATAATAATAATAATAATAATATGTATAACGTCTATCATTGCCCATTATCATAGGCATGATCCAATGTGTCTATTATACTTTACATGAACACAATCCATGCAGGTCAATTAACGTGTCCCAACAGTGTATTCAAAAGAAGCTACTCCAAGAAGTAATCAACCCTAAAATATTAAACATCAGTTCGAATAAGGGGATACCTCCCTGCTTTCATTACCTACTTACCATTAAACTGGGCATTAGATAAAATGACAGGAAAGACCAGAAACAGCAGCCACACTTTTGTGAACATCGTAGTCTGATAAAACGTTATTTTGAGCTATAACTTCACCTCTGCAGATATAACATGACGATGAGATGAAAATGGACATCGAAGACGCAATCGATGACTCCGCTTCGAGCTGTACACATCTTAATATACAAACTAGAATCCCCATTCAAAAGATAATCAAGTATGAAATACAATGATATCCGTGTCCATTTAACAATGACAAACATATCGATCGACACGGTTCAGTGAACACGCTTCGCTATTGATTACCCATAATTATATATAAGTAATAATTCTTAATTCCGGTATTTGAAACGGTGGTACTACACCATCTAAACGAAGTACGTAACATGCGCAAATGAAGTATAAATATACCTTACGCGTGACAATGAATCAATTTTTTTTTGGATTTGTAGTTGGGCATTTCGTACAAGTGGAGGTTCGCGCTCGTATATAATTGTGCTTTGGTGGTTTGCCCTCATA
>NW_022735924.1:17080-21080 GCF_011630105.1 Anneissia japonica | reverse complement strand
AGCACCTACCCTTTTCAATTGATATCGTCTGCTCAAGTTCGGCGAACCGCGTAGATCAAGTTTAGAGTACTTCTTGATGACAATCCTTCCTATTATCATGATTAAGACTATGACACTCGGGACAATTATCACCGTCAATGTTATGTTTATGGCTTTTATTTTATCAATGTTTTGTAGTACAGTTGGTACTGTAGAAGAAATAAAACGATAAAAAGTTGACTAAAGATAGCACAACGATACGTACATTAGTTTTGACTAGAAGGTGGAATGCTCGTATGTTGATATTGGATTTTTTGTACAATAAAAGATCAGCGTTTCGCATCAATCAGTGATTGTTTCCACCAATTACAGGAACGCGTTTGCTTATCATGAACCAAAGTCGGGAGTTACTCTGAGTCAGGCCTGAAGTTATAAAATATGGTTCTGGAAAGAACTTCATTGTCTTAATGGTACTCTGTGTTGTTTCAATAATGAAATTTACAAACGATACTAATAATTATGGCACAATTATGAGATAATAATTATCAAATAATAAGAGTATAATATTTAACATTTTTAGTTAAATTAATGTTTCCTTAATCTAAACAATAGGCCTATATATATTTATTCCATTTCATTTTCATTAGCGCTAATTAAGGTTTCCAACTAATTAATAAGTTTGATAAATTGCAAAACTCACATATCGTTACAATGTCCTGTAGCTCACAGACGGGGTAATCTCGTTGGGCCCACTCTCCTCTTAGCTTCGACGAATTCACTATGTTTACAGCGGCAACATTAGTGGTTAGTGCTGTTCCTTCGGTGACATTGTTACAATCTGTAGGTATTACGATCCGCGTGTTTGTTGTATTCTGGTAAAACCAACCCCGCTCGTGAAATCGACTGCGAACGGTGTAGTAGTTTATTGGTCCATTGGGCTCCGAAGGAATTGTCCATTCCAAATTCAAGGAGTTTGATTCCGAGACTGCTGACATGTTACTAACAATACCTGGAACTGTAATGATATTATACCTTATTGTTTCGATGTACTGTAATTATTACATTCATTTAACAATAGTTGAACCCTTGATGGTTAAAATACTTGCCTTCCAATCTATGATCGTTGGTAAATTTCCTGTCTCACACAAAGCAATCCAACGTTGATGTACTGTGTGTTGAACTTGTTTTTAGTTTATATGAACGGTTTTGGAAAATTCCGAAAATTAAATTAAAATAATATCAATTAAGTTAATTGACATGCACCACGTGTACATAGTAATCATTAGAAGGATGAAGGACTTAATTTATAGCATTTTAATTTGCTATTGCTATAAATATTTATACCATTGGCGGATTCAAGAGGGTGGAAGGGTGGGGTGCAGCCTGCCCGGGCCCCCTAATTTTTTCCAATATTTAAAAAAATATTGAAAAAAAAAAAGAAAATTCGACTCTAAGTGTGCCATTTTCGACCATCTAGAGGTGCCATACTCATAAAGTTTCTTACCGCAGCCCCAACCGTGGTGGGGCTGAGGTAGTATAGGCCACCCATCTGTGAAAGTCCCACTCCGGGCCCCCTTTATTCTAAATTCCTGGATCCGCCACTACAGAATATATTTTAAGTGTTTTTAATGTATTAAAAGTCATTTTTTGGTCATTTATTAATCTTTTCAAGTTAACACCAATTGTGATTGGTTTAACAACGAATTTAACAAATATTTTTATGAGCCTACACAACGGCCTTTACGTCATTACTTACCCCCAGGTAAAGTTGCCGCTGTACTGACAAGTGACCAAGGCCCCCATTCCGCCGACTCTATTTTGCTTGCCATTCGAATTTCATAGTCAGTATATTCCTCAAGTGACGTCAGCCAACAAGTTTTTTCTTTGATTTCTGATGTATTTGGAGGCTGGTATAATAATAATAACAATAATAACAAAATATTAATAATAATAATAATAACGATGATGATGATGATGATAATAACAATAATAATTGATAATAATAACTAGACTTACTATGTCTGTTTGAACAACAGAACATAGGGCTTTTCCCTATTGCCTTAATGAGAAATGTAGTCGAAATTGCAACAAAAAGAAAAGTCGTTGAAAGGTTTAAAGTTAAAAAAAAACCCCGGAAAACCAATATAATTTTAATGAAATGAAAAAAACCCCAAAAAACGAAAGCTAAG
The DNA here is from genome assembly GCF_011630105.1 of Anneissia japonica. NCBI lineage: Eukaryota > Metazoa > Echinodermata > Crinoidea > Comatulida > Comatulidae > Anneissia > Anneissia japonica. Next base: position 18,912 of record NW_022735924.1, on the reverse strand, counting down.
TTCACTACGAAGTTATTAGAGATACTTGAACTATGGCTGCAATGGTAATAGCGAGGTACATCGTGACTCATAACCAATTCAATGACTGAAAGCAAACATTTTTCATGTATATCACGGTAGTTTTGATTTTAACCTAGCTGTAACCTGTTTAAGCGCTTTCGAACACGCAAATTGGTTTAAATAATTTAATCAAATGTCAACAAAAAATCTTCAAATGGTCCTCATATACATACCCTACTGCGGATCGTCACCAAAATTGGATCATTTCTTTATTTTACCATGAAAAACTATTCTGAAAAGTGTCATTTTTATCCATCTACAACTGGGACGTAAGCAATTTAAATGACCCTCAAATGTACACCCTAATCTTGATCGTCCCCTACACATAATAAAATCTTCCTTGTAACTTGGGTTAAACTTCCAGAAAGTTTCATTCGGATCAGTTAACCCGTTTTTGAAATCTGGTCTGGGACGTTTTCCTTTAAATGGTCCTCATATTCACACCCTACGCCGGATCATTACAAAAATTCAGTCATTTCTTTACTGGACCTTTACAAACTATAAAGTTTCATTTACACCCATTGAAAACTTTTTATATTTACGTCTGGGATATCAAAAATTTAAATGACCCTCCAGTTTACAACCTTGACTGATTCGTCGCCAACACATAATACTATCTTCTTTGTGACTTGGTTAAACTTTTTCCGAATGTTTCATTCAGATCACTTGATCCACTTTCGAAATATGTGGTCTGGCACGTTTTCCTTTCAATGGTCCTCAGATCTACACCCTACTCCGGATCGTCAAAAAAAGTTAATTATTTCTTTACTCGACAAACTGTTATACAAGATTTAAATTATACCCAAACACGTCGTTTTTTTAATTGTTCTCTAATTTCTCCATTGTCTAATTTCCCATTAAGGTAGGTTTTAGTAACATAAAAATAACAATAAAAATAACAACAACAACAACAATAATAATAATGATAATTATAATAATAATAACAATCAACAATAACAACATCAACAATAACGATAATAATAACTTCACTCCTTAATGTGCTCAGTATCCGTGGATATATTACCCAAGATAAATAAAGTATAAAAAAAGAATAAATGTTTGACCCATAGGAGAACATTAGGTTTGTATTGAATAGACCAGCTTAAATAAAATGAAGTAGACATATAGCATGCACCTTGTATATAAATAGAAAGGGACCTTACTGTATTTTATAGCATACCTTTTTTTCTTTTTCGTGGCGTACCACCACATTTATTCAAAATAATCTTCATTAAACAAACATCAAAGTAGTACAATATTTCTTTACTATCATTATCATTTACTATCATTAATATGAGATAAAAAAAAAACATTTTATAGCATACCTTCTTCCATACTTGATCAGTATTTCCCTTGCGGTACTCAAGTCGGTATAGGAGTCTGCTTTCATAGTTAATTACATCGTTTGGTTTTTGCCACTTTACTTTGATACTTGTCGAAGTAATGGACGGGAACTGAATAGCAACTGGTGGATTTGCTCGTGCTGTGTGTGCGAGATATATAACACGGTATCAATAGTGTGAGTATACATAACATGAATGGAAATTTCGCAGAGCCACACAATCTGATAATAATTAGGTAAAGAACTTCAGTTTGTTTTGAATTAGAATGTTGTGATGATAGACCATGGAGTAATTAGTTCAGAAACTAATTCATCCAGGGATAAAACGAATTATGTACTTCACGTCGCTGTAAAACTATTGTGGTATATTATATATATATATATATATATCAGTTCTATATATATATATATATATATATATATATATATA
>NW_022735924.1:11538-16842 GCF_011630105.1 Anneissia japonica | reverse complement strand
ACACGGTTGTGATCTGCCTCAGTAGAAATTTATTTGATACGACATAGCCCATCATGAAAAGCTGTGACAAAAACAGATACCGGTAAGTTATAAAAAAAAAACAGATAAAAATACAGATATATATATATATATATATACTGAGTCTTACTTTACAAAAAATGTTCATGATGCACAGTGCGAACAGTAATCTACACTAAAAGGCAGTAAAATATTTATAAAGGTTTGATAGCGGCCTATAAATATGACAAAATAATCAGATAAAAATAACACCATAACGGTTTAGAAATAATATTTCAACGATTAGGCATAATTCAAAGAAGTGTTAGAAAAAAAAAATGTAATTAAAATAATAATAATAATAAAGACTTCGCGACTCAAGTCAAGTAGCAGCAGCTATGTTAAGGAACAGCAGAGTAGTAGCAGTAGCAAAGAGGAATAGTAAGAATGTTCGCTGTAATTATGCTATTGTAGTTATTCACTTAATATGATTATTATTAATCTATGCAACCGTTTCAGTTTCTATGCAATCAACTCTGGTGATTGACCTTGTTCCCCAATCCACGGCTACTGTATCTACCGTATTTATTTTATTTCTTCATTTTATTTATTTATCTTTTTATTTATTATATTTTTTTTTAACTGGTGGTCATGTGTTTAAAACTTACTTTGGCCTCCTACCGCACTATCTTTTTTTCTTTTATTCTTGTTTTGAAAATTTAATTAATATCTACCTTTAATTAAGTTATGTTTTAGGCCTGTATGGAGTGTGTGGTAGAACAATAAAACAAACTAAAATAAATTATAAATGTAAATATTTTCGTTATCTCTTACCTATCTTCGTATGAGACATTGTAATTATTTGGGTTATCGTTAGCACCTATTCCCCACGTACAACTGTAATTTTCTACGTTAGTGCTGGAACAACGTAGATTCCCAATTTCAGGAGCTGAACGGTACAACACATAACAAGTTACATATTAAAACTAATATATGGTTTTGAATAATTCAAATATTAATTCGCATTCTAGTTTACATAATAGGTACAGTGGTACTGCATTATAATAATAATTTAATACTTATGTCATATGTTATCATAGGTCTAAATTAGTGTTCTCTCGAAACCAGGATTTACCGGCACTTTTTGTTGGAATAAAACTAACCAGAAAAATATATTAATATGTTTCAATTTCACAAAAAAAGACCTTTGAAATTGATTGGATATACCCTCTTTAAAAAGTATTGTGGTGATTTACGTTGGAGTTTAAGATAGAGGGAGATCTCTTTTAATACGCTTCCCATCGAAGTTACTTCGACGATTGACGCTTGCAACCAAACCAAATGCGGGAATAAATATTTCTGGGGAAATAATGTACATTAAGCAGGATAAGGGGGAAAAAGATAAGGTAATAGAGATGGAAATGAGTAAAATAATATTTGTTTTACTGTTATGAACCTGGCTATTAGCAGGCCAATTATGGATGTTCGGTACTTACCAGTACTTGAGGCCACGTATTGCAGCACCAGTAGACGTATAATAAATATTAAAAATTGCAGTTCCATCCTATCACGATAATCTCCACGTTGACGATGTTGATGGACTTGGAAGTAACCATTAAATTATTGTTTAATTTTTAAAATTTTAACTAGAATTAATTAATTCAATCAACATAACAGTTCTTACTAATTTACTTTACTAAGATTTCAAATGATTTGATCGGTTGTAATCTACTTTGTGAGAGCGAAACGCCAAACTAATTAATGAATTTCAGTAAATAAAATAAACACATGATCATTTTAGTTTTTGATTTAATGTAACAAGAACCGAATTACAAGTAATAGGAATGTAGTACGCGCCTTAGAAAATGGGAATTCCCCTTACTGCGTTAACAAACCATGGTCAATCTGAATTTGGACATTTGATTAAATTGATTGATTAACTTGATTGAGTGGTTAATTGATTGGTCTTTTGTTTTTTGTTGTTGTTGTTTTTTTTCCTTTTTTGGCTTAATCCGTACCACGGTCACGACCCCAATAGCGATTGGATTACTGAAAATTAAACAAATTATGTGTTTAACTCGGCAACACCAGTCCAAACTTTATTCATGTAGGTATTTTTTAGTCATTATTTTTTAGACATTACACGTATCAAGACTGTTGATGTTGTTTACTGATATTAACGATCGGCGTCATACACAGGTGTTAGCCAGCATAATGTGGTTCTGTTACTGAGGTAAAGTAGTATGATTGATTAGTGAGGCTCATAGAAACAGAGGTACTGTGCAATAGGACAGCTAGAACGTGTAAATCGAACCATAGTATTACAATGATGGTCCTCATCACCTTATAAATGTTTGTGTATCTATCTTTGTAATTATAGCTTTAAAATTATTGTCTCTGCTTTAAAATTAACTCCACCACAACACATCATCCGCCCCCCCCCCCCACCACACAGCATCATCCCATCCGTCCCATCCAAAAGATATATAATATATTTTATACATACCGTTTACAGTGTAGCCTACTATCGTTGCTGTTACTAGCTGACGGTTTGTCAACCTTATAACTTGCCAAACGCAATAATGTTGTGAACATACTAAATAGTATTGTTCAACTTTTTCGATTATACACAACACAATAACCTTCCAGCTGCGCTCTCTCACGTCAATTGATAACTTAAAGCACAGCACCAGCGTTTGGATAATTGATGTATCAGTTTACTTTTCTGCTTATGACATTTTACAATTATTAGTACTAATTTTTTAATTGTTTTTGTGTCGCTTTTGAATATAGATATGAAAATAACGATGATAATGATAATGCTAATAATGATGATGGTAATGCACATGGCAATCGATGTCGATGGCAACGGTGGTGATAGAGATGGTTATGGTGATATTTGGAGATGGCAATGTTGTTGTTGTTGATGATGATGATGACGATGATGAGTAGAAGAGGGTACCTGGTAGGTTCCAACACAACTGCGCTGATTACTAGCTGCAATATTATGGAATAATAATACAATTTAATTTAATAATTTAATTTGATGTTCAATGTGTTCCATATGTGTTTGATCCAATGACCGGGGTAGTAATGTGAAGCGCTTAGATGTTTTGTAAAGGCATGAAGCGCTATATAAGAATATCATATGACGAACGCTTAATTACACTTGGTTGGTTATCTTTACGTGATAGACGATTAATGATTTTAATTTCGTTTATTTTTCGATGTTTATATAAGGTTGCTTCCTGTAACAGTGTTTCCAACAATAACATTCAAGTCAACCCGCGTCGTACCGAATCACTCACGTTTATTCATCATTTTGCGCGTACTGATGCTTTAAACTATACTTCAATCCATAATTTTCCTTTTGTTTGGTCATCACTTCCCCCTTCAATTAAAGATTATGCTGTTGTTCACCCTCTTAAATTATTTTTATTTTAATTAAGAAAACACCTACTTGATAATACATAAGTTTTGTATAAATTGCAACTCCCTCATTTGCATTTTATTCGCATCTATTTTACAGGACCTTTCTAATTGTTGGTCTTTTAATTGCTTTTTTATTGAATTTGTAAATATCTGAATTTTAACCATGTAATCTGTTGTTTGTACAGGGGTTGCAGACACATTCGTGTTATGGTGCATTGTTGCTGATGCAACCCCTGGACCGTTTGATGTCAAATAAATAAATGAAAATGAAAAATGAAATGATATTATACAGAAACTTTACACTATTAAAATACTATTAAAATTAAAATTATTTAATTATTATTATTATTATTAAAATTGTTTTTTAACAAAAACAATATTACTGTACTAGCTACAAAAATCATAGGCCTACTTATTATATTTACAGTTTACAGTAGGGCCTACCACCCACTTCCTCAAAAATGCATATCCTTTTTATTTACCTACCCATTTCCATACTGTAGTTTATTTACACCCCAGATCATATAGCAATGTAGAAACTTTAAAAAAAATTAACTAAATGGAAAAAAATGTGAATACAGGAAATGAAAAGAGAGAGGGAAGGGAGAGAGAAAAAAGGCATAGTTTTAGGGCATGGAATTTGTTAATTCATTTCGCTTCCATGCCCTTTTATTGTACTTTTTCTATGAAAAATATCTTCATATTCTCTGTTGATTGGTAGAGTTGAACATCCCAAAATATATTAAATTTAGTATACTCATCTTCATTACAGAATTCGTTATACACTTCATAGTTGCCATTCTGGACTAAATCGTTATTTAGATTATAAATTTTGTCAATGCGAATGTTATTTACGGCTGGACAACTAAAAATATAATGGTGGATATCCTCATCAGAATTAAGTTTACATAATTTACATTTCATCTTATTATTATCAGAATTCAATTTTAAAGTTCTACTGTTTAATGGTAAGTATTATATCTGAGTTTGAATTTTAATGCAGTTTCTTCAATATCAATTTTGTCAATGAGGTAATTTTCTAGTTCAGGTTAAAATTCTAGTGTTGCATACTCTTGGAGAGATTTTGTTTTGTAGAGCTGTTCTCCATGCATCTATCATTATATCAAGTTTTCAGAACATGGACACATACACACACCTATATACAACAAAAGACATGTTAACAAATGTAATTAAGCTTATATAGGCCTACACATCTTAAATCATAGGTTTGCTTTACAATTTTGTTCGCCAATATACCCCTAATTTATTTAGTAAACATGTAATATGTTATCCCAATAATGCATATGGCGACTGACATAGAAACATTCATTATTCGCATGAAAATAGTTTTACGACTCAATTTAAAACCATTCGATTTCCCAACCAGTGGCATGTTTTCAAGTACTTCATTGCTTCTTGTATCGGATGAGTTGTCATTGTTGTATTCGGCAATTATTAACTTTCTTCTCCCTTCCTCTGTATTTTTTAACTTGCTACTCCTTTCCTCAGAATAAATTGACTTGTTACTATACGCAGGATCATTTGCTGACTTGTTACTCTTTTCCTCATCAATTCTTACTTCCCTATTTCTTTCGAATCCATTTATTGAATTGCTACTGCTTTTCTCGGCATTTCTTAACAATGCATCTCCACTGTACTCTTTTGTTTGTCCAGCCACCTGAGTGTACGCTAACTGAACTCCACTCCGTTTTTGGCTCTATTGGAAAATATCAAAGCAAACAGCGTTATGACATACAAGCTGCTTACACACGTCACACAATCAAAGGCAGTGTTATATGAACGAAGTGAAGTGTATAAAGTTAAGAGCAGACAAAACGGGTATATATATATATATATATATATATATATATATAT
>NW_022735924.1:7343-9182 GCF_011630105.1 Anneissia japonica | reverse complement strand
GAATAAGTATAACGCTCTTGTAAAATTTAACAAATACACTGATTGATTGTACATACCCCCGTCATGTCACTTATCTCATAGATGATTATCACAAAAGCAATATCAGCAATACCGTCAATAATTGCCCTGTAAAGATATGTTAATAATATACCGAATTTGAGCCTCAATACGATACTAGTTAAAATATAAAATCACAAAAACCTTGAATGTAAACATCGTCATTTCATATCCTTTCTCTAGACATAAAACAATGTTTTCAAAAACAATACATAACCCTACATATGCATTACTTACCTATCATCTGTGAACAAGTATCCAATATAGTTTCGGAATCCAAAAAGTAGACAAGACACAATAACGGCATATATCCCTAAAATAAATGCAAATTATACGAAATATAATCGTACCATATTGTTATCTTATTTGAATTGCAACAATATTTCGAATGATTTTTCTTTAATTCATTTCCTTCAAAATTATTTAACATTGTCATACGTGTTCTTTATAGCAACAATAGTTTCATACCTCAGTTGGTAGAGAAACCCAACGGCAACGGCACCAGAGTGAGGTGTGTGAAAATGCTTAAGAGCAGGGTGCATTTAGAGGTGGGAGTGGGAAAATATGGGATAGACAAAATGAAGTTGGTTGTTACGAGACGAGACGTCTGGTAAGACCAGGGAGTTTTAGCTGGCATGTTCTACTGAATGTGGGTGCGAAACATTGGAGTTCAATAGGTGGGATGGAGAGGTAAAGTTTTATGAAGATGGTCGTGTATAATCTTTCACGACGACCTTTAATTTGTTGTAGAATTTTTGAGACGGTAAGCTACTTTTATAAATGAACAACGTGTGACGTAGTAGGCCTATCATGAATCACAATACTTGTCAATCTCAATGAACACGTCATCAAAGTGACGTCACAACAAATTGTATTATTTTTTATTTTGGCCTGATAATAATAATAATAATAATTACAATGTTTGGCTGCGTACATTTAATAGGAAAGCTTTAGTATCAAGCAACCTCCCCACACTACGGTACGGATTGCAGCACTCAGTCTCGTCTCAAATGGGAGATATAGGTGTTTTTTGGGGGGTTTTTTTTGTATTCCACCAAACCGTTTTACATAACCAACATAAGCACTCCGTTCCAAATCTGTTATTCGATTGCTATGCACATTCTTGTGTCTCGGGGACGTTTTAAAATTTCCATTAATATGAAATATGACCAAATAACTGTACAAAAGGAAGCCTAGATAACTGTAGACACTCCTATCTTACATAGGCCTAATATTTGTTTGAATAAAATAGAGGACTATACTTACAGCACGATACAAATGCTACTTGCACAGACACTTTAGCCGTATCGGGATCATTTTTACCTAAACTTTGGCCAATTCGAATGGCTAAGGCTGCTGAGAGTCCTGAACAAATCTGTAATTATTACTCTGAATTGATTTATTCCCTTCATAATAAAAAAAAATCTACTCTAAACAATATCTGTGTCCCTATCAACTCAATGAACACAGTTATATATATTTAAAAAAATTACAGCATTCGGCCAAAATACAATTTAGAAATTTCACAGTAACTATTGTTAATTGTTACTCAAAAGTTAAAAATAATGTAATTGAAATATAATGTTGGAATTGTAACATTTATTCTTACCATGAAGGTATAGAAAAGTATGATATATACAGCTCCAAAAACATCCATAGCCAGATCATCTATAGTACCTGAAAATACACGAAATCATACCTAATTAGGGGTCATCCATAATTATCAAAATTTCAAAAGAGTACAAAACACACTCTTTTCTGTTACCCCCTCCCTCCCCCCGC
>NW_022735924.1:4827-7130 GCF_011630105.1 Anneissia japonica | reverse complement strand
GGTACGGATTGCAGCACTCAGTCTCGTCTCAAATGGGAGATATAGGTGTTTTTGGGGGGTTTTTTTTGTATTCCACCAAACCGTTTTACATAACCAACATAAGCACTCCGTTCCAAATCTGTTATTCGATTGCTACGCACATTCTTGTGTCTCGGGGACGTTTTAAAATTTCCATTAATATGAAATATGACCAAATAACTGTACAAAAGGAAGCCTAGATAACTGTAGACACTCCTATCTTACATAAGCCTAATATTTGTTTGAATAAAATAGAGGACTATACTTACAGCACGATACAAATGCCACTTGCACAGACACTTTAGCCGTATCGGGATCATTTTTACCTAAACTTTGGCCAATTCGAATGGCTAAGGCTGCTGAGAGTCCTGAACAAATCTGTAATTATTACTCTGAATTGATTTATTCCCGTCATAATTTAAAAAAAAAAATCTACTCTAAACAATATCTGTCCCTATCAACTCAATGAACACAGTTATATATATTTAAAAAAATTACAGCATTCGGCTAAAATACAATTTAGAAATTTCACAGTTTAACTATTGTTAATTGTTACTCAAAAGTTAAAAATAATGTAATTGAAATATAATGTTGGAATTGTAACATTAAACTAACATTTATTCTTACCATGAAGGTATAGAAAAGTATGATATATACAGCTCCAAAAACATCCATAGCCAGATCATCTATAGTACCTGAAAATACACGAAATCATACCTAATTAGGGGTCATCCATAATTATCAAAATTTCAAAAGAGTACAAAACACACTCTTTTCTGTTACCCCCTCCCTCCCCCCGAAAGAGTACACAATAAAATGTTGATTTGTGTCATTTTGAGATCAACATTTTATGTTTTTCATAAAAGAGTACTTATGCCTACACTTTCAACCCCCTCCCCCTAAAGTATATGTTTTGTACTCTTTTGAAAATGTTGATAATTATGGATGGCCCCCTTACCAAAAATGAATTAAAATTTGGCATAAATTTGTTAATAATATTTAAAAATCAAAACAAGAATATCTAAAAAAATGTTCATACCACAAAACAGATATCCGGCCTCAAATATTATAATTTCCAGCTCAATCATTAAGCAGCCATTAATGCCAATAACTGAAAACTCGTACCAATCGTCCAACGATTCTGTAGTCCATCCTGCACACGATATGAATAATTAAGCTACAGAATAATTATGTTAAAGATTTTCGCACGGGTTGAAATAAAATGTAGCCAGAAACACTAAATCAGAATTAATTTATTTCCTCCATGTTTAGAACAACTAAAGCATGAGAATACTTTAAAGTGCCGGAGTGGTCATGCGATACTCTAGGATGGACAGATATTCTTTGTTGGGGTGTTCATTGAAATTATAAAACCACAATGGCAATAGTCCGTCGGTTTCTCAAGCTAAGTAGGTCTATTCACAAATATGTACCTCACTAATCTACTGAGGACGGCAGCCAACATAAGCTGGAAGGACAACCATGAAACTAAAGTAGTTAACTTAAGATGTAGTTTAGTGAGTATTAAGGACTGCGGGCTGCGTTTATCTATGGCGACGAACATTCAGCAAATCAAATATTGTTCTTCGGGAGCACACGAAACACATTTTGGAAAGTTGCTATTGAAATGAGAAACTATATTTTATTGTGGGGATTTAACATAGTTATACTCACTTAACAAGTTGAAAACATGTTTATTAGATAACATTCTATTGAAAAAATAAATGGTAAAAACCATCGTGTCACATTACTCTACATCCTACCTTTGAAATCTTCATACTTGTATACGTATGCACATAAAATGAATAAGTCAATGTACTGTGCAATAACTACAGCGCCAAAAGACCAACTGAAATGAAAATTATATAAGGGGCCTAATAGAAATTAATAAAAATTTAAAAAATTTAAATGTTTAAGTAACTAAGACTTTAAATGATAAATTCGGCAATTCTTACGATATTTGCCGAAACATTTATTAATCACCTAATTGTTTTACATCCACTAACCAAAATCGTCACGTAATTACAGCCACATAAGATGCCTGCAATCAACTGAAATTGGCCGGTCTGTAAAGCGTGAGAGGGTAGTCGAAGAGGAAAGTGCATAGGTAGTTTGAGATGGTTCGAGGTATAAATGCCAAACATTATCATATTCATTTTTTAATAGGATAATTGCCCGGACGAAGGCAATATACACGCACGCACGCACACACACACACACACACCCCCCCCACACACATATATATATATATATATATATATATATATATGATATATATAGACCTA
>NW_022735924.1:0-4204 GCF_011630105.1 Anneissia japonica | reverse complement strand
TTTACAAAAATTAGTGTATGCCTAGACCTCTATTAAATATGACGAATTATATAAATAAGTAGTGAATGAACTAATGTGGTTTACCTTGCTCCCCCTTTCATCACTATAACGAACAAATAGTTGAGAAGAATGTTGACAACTGCTGCAACTACCATAGCAACCATGGTTATCATCTCGTGGTTTCGACATTGTAAAAAACGGCTCAAAACAAAGGATGCAAATACCGCCTGTGTTGAATTGGAACACATGCTTAATGTTATCGATTTTAATTTTAACTTAAGTTGTAATTCGAAATGTTGTAAGGAAAGGCTACGTAGGGCAATGTAGTTTTCCATTTCAGCCCGGTCTTAACCAGTCATCGAGAGATTTTGTTTTACTGTTAACCAGAATTTTAATGTCAAGGCTTGATGAATGGCTATAAAAATAATGTTGTTATGAAACGTAGGCCACTTACGGGTACGGCTGGTAAATAGACACGCACAAGTACACCTACCATCCTGAAATGTTATGGATAAATAAAAAAAAATTGTTTCAATTATTACAGCATTGTAGGACTATTACAACAACAAACTGGTGACCAAAGCGTGACTCTGCAGGTTAGTAATGACAAGATGGGAACCAGAAAGAGAGAGAACCTCAAATAGAGGAACACATCTCAATTTATAATTGTGTTTAGTAAAGCGTGTTTTTGTTAATATTTTTTTATCTGAATTATAGATAGGCCTACATAATTGTATAATATTAAAGTTGACTTGCAGTGCAATAGATTCTTCTTGTTGTAATAGTCTTAGTATACTCTCCGTATTGATCAGTAATGCCCAGCAAAGTAGTGACACAAGACCGGAAAGTATCAACGATTTTTGAAGAATGGTTTCTTGCTTTTGACCATCTGTAGATCCAAATCCCTAGTAAAGCGTTAATTGCTACAATCATTATCAGTATATTAATAAACAAAATGCTAAAATGGTGAAAATAATGCTCAGATAATCTTACAAGCATTGTTAATTAACTTCAGTATGTAGTTAATGTGCATTCTGTCATGGATATTGGCAATATATAAATCCTTGTTGATTGACTGATAGGTTGATGTTAATCTTATCTAGCATAATAGTTTCCAGCGAAGCTCCTCCTTATCAGTTGTTCGGTACCGTATACTTCTGGCGGGAATTTTAACATGAGTAGGTATTAATGGGCACTTTGAGTAATGTCATTGTCATAGCGCCACTGAACATTGCATTCTGTCGTGGATATTGGCGCTATATAAATTCTTGATTTATTGATTGATTGATTGGTCGGTTGGTTGGTCCTGTGAACTCTCGCTGTCAAAGCGATTGCACAGTGGCAATATTTGTATGTGTACTACGTGTTACTTTCTGAATTGTATTTGCTATGTGTGTGAGAGTGTGTATGGAAGTCGAATTCGGGTCTCCTATTTTATGAGCATCCAATGTTTTATGATTTTATATGATATGTAAAATTTTACATTAATATTTATGCTCATATGTACAAAAATGATGGTTATAATATTACTAATAATTCATTAGACGAAAAGATATTAAGAGCCATAAAGAGTATATTTGGTTAGGCCTATATTATTACTAACGTATAGAGAAATGGTCATTCAAGGAAACAAGAAGAAATTAACTTTGACTTAGACTTAACCATACTTACCGCAGCAAAGTAAGTGTTACAAACAGTGACCATACCATACCCAGGCATGAAGCAAAGTATCGATATTATCTGAAGATTAAAAAAATATGCCATTCGATTTTGTCTGAGCGGTAGCAAGGTGGTTGTGGTTCTGCTTCTCAAACCTGAGGTCGGAGGTTCAATCCCTCGCTGTGTATTTCGCTTGTGTCCTTTCGTAAGGCAATTTACCTATACGGTCGTCCCCCTACACCCAGGAGTACAAGTGGGTACGTGGTAGAATCAAACACAAAATGCACTTATTACAGCTGCAAGTTAAGAAATTCTCCCCAGACAGCGATGGCGCCAGAAATTTGCCGACAAGGGGTCCGAACATGTTCGACGAAGGGGTCCGAACAAAGGGCCGACGAAATCTCGGTCGAAGGCCCGGAATAAAAAAAAAATCCCTGGTAGGGTTCAGGGGACGGTATTTTTTGGCTTATGTATGGCCAAAAATGTGCTTTTAGACCAACATATTAGGGATTGCCAATCAAAATAACATTTGGATAGCCTAAATATTTACAATTTTTGATCAAACTACCTAATTGTGCGTCGGACGACATGGGGTCCAGGCCTGTCCGATGGGGATACCCCTTCCCCCGCTGGCGCCACCACTGTCCCCAGGGAGCTGAGTATGTGTTCCATACTGATTTGCTTGATTCAATCACCTGGTACCCGGTGATAATTTGAAGTTCTTATAGGCTTCGTTGACATGAATCGCTATGTAAGTCCATAGAGAAAATAGAACTGTTCTATTTTCTCTATGGTAAGTCTAACATATTAGCTTATTATTATACACTCGCCAATACAACAGGATGGAACAATGCTGTGTAAACCAAGTTTTTTTAGAGGCTTAGGCGTTGTTTTTTACGGAAGCGTATTGTTGCTAACGTAAAAATAATTTTGAGCCATTATCTCGTACGTACGAGATAATATCTCGTACGTACGAGATAATATCTCGTACGTACGAGATAATATCTCGTACGTACGAGTTAATATCTCGTACGTACGAGTTAATATCGCGTACGTACGAGATAATATCTCGTACGTACGACTTAATATCTCATACGTACGAGATAATATCTCGTACGTACGAGATAATTATCTCGTACGTACGAGATAAATATGTAGTATGAAGCGCCAACTGCTCATTTCCGGGCAGCTAGGCTTAGCGCCTAATGCATGCATTTATTTATACTCTGATATAACAACACTTCGGCTTTGAAAATGGTTGTTGGTGGATAAGGACATGAAAATAAGATAGCGTAACGACTATACATGGGGCATAACATGTCAAGGGGGTGGGGTGGACCTTGCGTTCAAATATATTTGCTCTTAAGGATAGGCAATTTCCTTACCTAATTTTCTCTATTGTGTTTGGTAATTAAAAAGAGATTGCCTCCCCAACTTTGGTTTTGGGCTAGGCTTCGAATTAGGGGGTGCATTGTATAATACTCTTTTTTGTTGTTTTTTTTAAATTGCTGACTACCATTCCTTGACGGGGTTTAAAATGGGGGCCCAAAGACAGTTCACGGCCAAGGCGGATCCAGTAGGGAGAACGTTCCCCACTCCCGTTTTGGCACCAAATTTTAAAATTTTCAATACAAGTCGAAGTTATATGCTACTCACTTACCTATTGGGAGACTGTTGTGCCCACACCCACCTCGTTCATCATTTGAAAATATCTGGATCCGCCCCTAGACGGTTGTTATCAAAATAAAAAATTACTGTTTCCAAAAGAAGAAATTGTTTGGCACGAAAACACTTTTATTGCACAGTAAAGTACATTAAAGTAAAATACATTTATAAAAATAAGAAATTAAATACTATACAATACAAAGGTGCATTACATACGTAATCATTAGACTTTTAAATGCGTTAAAATACAAAAACATCAAAGGTAGAGCATAATAAAAGCAAAACAACAATCAAAAGCTGCATTATTGTTGTAAACATTATTATTAATATTACTATGATAATAATTATTATTATAATAACAACAATGAGAATAATTATTATTTATACAACCACCATAAGTATTGTAATTATTATTATTATTATTATTATTATTATTATTATTATTATTATTATTATTATTATTATTATCAATCCCAATTCCTTCGTTCGAAGTATTACCTCCTAAGGCGCTTCATACTAGACAGTTATCTCTACGTACGAGATATTAAGTCGTACGTGCGAAATAATATTCGTACGAGAAAATTATTTCTCACGTACAACTTACTCATACGTACGAGATAGCTGAAGCGCCAACTGCTCATTTATCCAGCAGTTTATCATCCAATTCGAGATTCTGTGAACAGCGGCGTAGCTATGTGAGAACAAGGTAATTCAACAAAAGGACGCACATCTCGGGACATCAAAGGTTATAACTCTGGCATCGACATTCTAGGCGCACGTGCGTCCCTACACCCTGAACGTCACAAAAACCATACCAACCAGACCATAAACCCTCAGCGTACGTGACGATTTACCCACGCGCGTGTTAGTTGCCATGTTA
>NW_022735923.1:0-512 GCF_011630105.1 Anneissia japonica | reverse complement strand
TATTGTGTAATAGTATGCAACGGATAATAGTAAATCACATGAATTGAAAGTAACTTGGGTATGGTATATTAATGAAATTATATTATTACATTCTTTTAATATTATATTTTTCTAAATAATATCTATTATATCTTTTGTGTTGTTTTCTGTGTGTTGAGTGCTGCCTTGGAGAGCCACATGATAGTGGCACTTTTGTGTACTTTTGGTTATCCTGGGTTGACAGCACTCTTTGTTTTTGTTTCTGTTTTTATTTTCTTTTTTTAATTGTAATTTTTATTGTAATTTCAACCCGAAATAAATTTGAATTCAATTGAAAAAGATGATAATATTTGAGAAAAACATCACTCCTGGAAATTATATTTACTTCTGATGATCATTAATTTTTTTTTAAATTGTTTTTAAACGTTTCTTTTCATTCTTATTTTTTATCATTTTAAAGACTTAGTGCATATAGATTGTCAAAGTTTAACAAATTTATTGTTTTTCTTTTATTGAAAAAAAAAAATCATTAT
>NW_022735922.1:0-1091 GCF_011630105.1 Anneissia japonica | reverse complement strand
CACTTACAATTTAATAAAATGAACATATAAACCTTATTTGTGTTACATTGATGTCGTTACAGCGCAACCTCCATACTACATGGTCCTAAAAGACGTAGTGGGCAGTCAGGATTTAACAGAGGGAGAAACGGCTCGACTCATCTCTCCCTGCTATCCACTGTCTACGACGTTAGATATGACTTTCTATTACCATATGTACGGGGAGGACATGGGCACATTAAATGTATACGTAGTCGGCTGTGACGTCACTAGTTTTAGTGATCCGGTTTTCACTAGGTCAGGAAACCAAGGAGATGAATGGATAGAGGGGACAATTAATTATGACATCTCGAGCATAGATGGTAATATTAAGGTAAATTTTCTGCCAGAAATAATAGCACTCTAATGAATATTAAAGATAATATTAATAATGACGATGATGATTAATAATAACATCAACAATTATAGTAGGAACAATTGTAAACAGCAATAAATATTGCAATAGTAATAACAATTAGGCTTTTTGACAACAGCATATCAATATTTATAGCAATAACAACAGGCCTAGTTGTTATTGTAGCGTTTTAAAACTAATGTAATTTCTTTATATATGTGCTAAATTGTGACAACAGTATAATATCCACAATCATCTTATAGTAATTTTTTTTAATTGCTCTATTTTCTACCATTTTAGATTGTTTTTGAAGCAATAAGGGGCGCATCAACCGCTAGTGTCATCGCCATTGATGACGTGTCTATTGTCGGTAGGTTGTAGTTTTCTTTTAATTTTCAAAAATGATAGATAATATTCTATCGCTTATATATATTATACACACATAATTATAAACTCAAAACCGTCTTACAGTAATAATAATTACATTTGCGTTTAGTTCTGCTAAGATAAACCGTTGTTCGTCACAAGAGTTCAAAACATATTATTTATGGGAGAGGGGAAAAGTAAAGGATACCGTATGCCACGATTCTTTTGATACAGAAATATTCATGGACATCAAATTGATAAAATTTGGTAATTAAGCTAAATATATATGATAAACAATAAATCTGATTGAATACAGAAACAAAGAAGTGTATATATTATATATATATATATA
>NW_022735921.1:0-2159 GCF_011630105.1 Anneissia japonica | reverse complement strand
GTTCTGATGGTGAATCGTCAAGTGGATATTTGTAGATGAAAACACTATAATAAACAAGATCATACATTTGTAACAATATTTACAATGGAACTGTTTTATATGGTCAAAAGCAAGTTATTAATTAAATCAGTACAGTATCTCAATACTGTGACATCTCCCTTCTTTCATTAGTGTTTGTATAACTTTCAACTATTATGAACTGTATGTTGTTTGCATATTATGATGATCACTACTTACCTAATCTACGTAATTTTCATATTAACTAATTATTGCATACCTGAGTTTTATTGTCCATTATAGTAGGCCTATGCATATTTATTTTTATGTGCTCCAATATGTTTTTGTTAAGGTTTAAAGATATTAGGTTATTGTATACTGCATAAGAGTTGTGATTATTGTGCTGGTGATGGTCGTGTGTTTCTCGACTCCATGTCATTTAGTGTCAGACTCACCAATGATGTCCTATATGTCATCCTTTAGCGTGTTCTGGAAACTCTCACCAGTTGTGCGTAAGTGTCGCCAATTTCTACGATACTGGGCTCCTGATGATGTCAGAAAATATGATCTAGGTTGACCACTTGGTCCATCTACTGTCGCAGGTTTCCATTTTGGTTTTGTAATCCAGTACTCTTACACTTTGTCCCTTATAAGGTTCTTTGAGTGGTTTCGCATGCTGATTGTAGTTTTGATGCCATTTTGTGGATCTTGGTTCCTTATGGTCAGTCGTGCTGATGCTGATTACAGGTAAGTTTGCCTGCACCTTGCGTCCAAACATCAGTTCAGCTGGTGAAGGCATTCCTGCTTGAATGGGTGTTGTACGTAAGCATAAAAGTGCTAAGGCAGGGTCCTCTCAAGCTTCATGTGACTTCTCCAGTGGGTTTTTTTTTTTATTTTTGTAATGCCAACGAACCTCTCCGCTTTGCCATTACATTGAGGGTACCTTGGGCTACTTGTGGTGTGCTTGAAGTTGTATTAGTTGGCAAATAAGCGGAATTCAAAGGAGTCGTATTGCTTAGCATTGTCGCTAATGAATGTGTTTGGTATTCCAAACTCTGAGAATATGATTTTCACTTTTCTTATGATTGCTGGTGAGGAGAGGCTGGTTAATTTCCATATGATGACGTATGAACTGTAGTATGATAAACTATTTGACGAATGAATGAGACATAAACAGCGGTCTATGGTTCCGACAGATGGATATCCTTTTATTTTGACTCACAGTCAAAGAACTGCATTAGTTCCCTACTTTTCCATATATTCCCGTGAAAATGCAACAAGAAACCAGGCCCTTGGGGGGGGGGGGTGGTTTATGGTTCGGGCGAACCCCCCTTTTCTAGCGAACCCCTCTGTTTTCTAGCGAAATTTTTTGAATGAGTTCCACTCGGACGGAATGTCTGTTTTTAACCAGCATTAAATCAAAATTTAGCACCTAATTCATTATTTGGTCACCCGTTTTTAAATTGTAGCCTGTGATACAAGCCTACATTCATAGAATAGGCCTATCTCAGCTTCAGAAGTTCGGAGATTTAAATTGAACGCAACTCCATGACTTTACGATGGCACAAGGATGGTAAACATCGATAAAACCCAGCTGCCGTCTCAGCTGTCACTGGTCTTTGGCTGAATGTTTGTAAGAAATGTACCAACCGGTAACAAAACCGGTCGCCGTCTACCTAGAGTAAATGGTGCCACCAAACAAAGCTAAAGTTTTGCGACTTAATCCACCAAATGCATATAGTGGATTGTGTGATTAGTTAATTCCATAGCCATACTGTCCATAGCGCACACTAAACTCTGTGCTGATGGAGAATTTTTGGGAAATTGACTCTCCTTTTTTCCATCCAAAACAAACCCCACCAAAAAAAACACCGGGATCCCGGTCGGGATCCCGCCGGGATCCCGACTGGGATCCCGGCGGGATTTTTGGTCGGGATTCCCGGTCGGGATCCCGGCGGGAATCCCGGTATATCGGGATCCTAATCGGGATTACGATCGGGATATTCGGACGGGATCCCACCGGGATTTTTGGTCGGGATTCCCGGTATATCGGGATCCTAATCGGGATTTCGATCGGGATATTCGGACGGGATCCCACCGGGATTTTTGGTCGGGATTCCCGGTATATCGGGATCCTAATCGGGATCGCGATCGGGATAGTT
>NW_022735920.1:0-1031 GCF_011630105.1 Anneissia japonica | reverse complement strand
GGGGAGGTAGTCTCTTTCAAGCAGGGGATTATCTCCCTTCCCTGCACTGCTAGTGCTACTGTTATAGAGTGATCATTCTTTCTCTGTTTCTGAAGGTCAAATTATGATAATCTGCCATGCAACTTTCTTGAGAAGCTTCTTGAGTGCAGGCCGAGTGATTGTAAACGTTTATGTCCTGCTACTACTCTTTGTAGTGTCACTGGAATTCTCATTGTCGACCATACTCATGGAAGAAGCAGTCAAAGAGGCAAAGCTTGTCAAACTAAGGTATACGCTCAAATGATTGCTTTTATTTTATTTAGTAATATGCTAATTATAATTACACAGTTACAAAGTGCTGTTGCATTGGTGGCCTCCCAGTGCTACAAGCAAAATGATAGAAAATGATAGTTTTTGTGAGTGGATTTGAACTACAGGTCTCCCTCTAAATAAAGACCACTTTTGGGACCACAGTTTCCATGATCTTCAGTCTCTAATTAGAAAAATAAAGATGAAAGACATTTGTTAATTTGAGACCACAGAAAAGTGGTCTTCAAATTGGGGAGGTCTTTAATTTGAGGGAGACACGTACTTCAAAGTGGAAGTATAATGAACTTGCAGGGTTATTTTCCCTAGGGAGGGTGCAGTGACATAATAACAAAGCCCTGTGAACAGTGGAAGGGTCATTCCAAATCAAACCATCCAAATTTTGGGTTGTCCCGCCTCACACTTCCAGTTTTTAAGAAAATAATAAATGGCAATTTTAATATAGAGTCAGTACAGTAGAACCTCGTTTTTACGTACCCCAGTTATACGAACCCTCCGTTTTACGTGAACTGAGTGAGATGAACAACTACCGATGGTGCTCAAAACAATTGCTTTCCTCCTTAGCTTCGTGTGGCAAACCATGGAAACACTTGTCTGGTCGAATTTTCTACACGAAGCTGAATAGGCATAGTTTTGTACACGAACGCTAATTGGTTGGCTGCCCAGTGCAGTGAACATGGTTGCTGTTTCACGTACACGAACGCTAATTGGTTGGCTCGCCCAGT
>NW_022735919.1:0-1517 GCF_011630105.1 Anneissia japonica | reverse complement strand
ATGACGTTAAGCTTTTTAAAATAATTTCGTCTGTTCAGGAAGCAGTTCAACTTCAGGAGGACGCTGATTGGGCCAGAACCTGGGGGCTCACCCTTAACATTCAGAAATGTAAATTTATGTCCATTACTCTTAAGAAAAAACCAATTCTGTTCTGTTATAAATTAAATATGCAAGAACTTGAGTTAGTCTCTATTCATAAAGATTTAGGTGTTTTTATTGATAGTAAGTTAAATTTCTGTTACCATGTAAATATATTGTGTCAAATGCTAGTCGAATGATGGGTATGATTTGGAGAAATTGTAGGTTTGTGAATGATGGGCCTGCTCTAGTTTGCTTGTATAAAACGATTATTCGTCCGCACTTAGAGTACTGTTCTGTTATTATAAACCCGATTTCTCCAAGTCAGGCCCATCGTATTGATAGAATACAAAGAAGGTTTTTATTTTTTTTAGCTAAGACATGTCCCAATTATACTGTTAATATTGATTCCTTAAGTAAACGCAGATTTGTTTTTGATATGCTGTTTCTCTACAAAAGTTTAAATTCTGTATTTGATTGTAATCTTGTATCTTTGTTTAAATTTAACATTCCTAGTCGTACTCGTACTAGAAACTTAATCTATGTTCCATTTGGTCGGGTTGACGTAACTAAGAGAGGTTTATTTCAAAGATTAGCTGTTACATATAATAATTTAAGTTGTTCTGATGAAATTGATATTTTTTATGATAGTTTATCCTCGTTTAAGCTTAAAATTATTAAGGTTGTTTGATGTTAGTTATTATTTGTCTCTTTCTATGTGTATATGTTTTTCTCCAACCTGTTAGTGGAGGTTCTTATCTCTGTTGGTTGAGAATTAAATAAAAAAAAAAATAAAAATTAAAATACCTAGGCTAGAATAAGTTACTAGGCGTATATATGTGGAAGGCGTACATTTATGGACGAAAAGAGAATATTTTTTCTTTACTTACCACAATACTGACTGTGCATAGACCTTGGCATGGTGCGGACTCTTCTCCTTTTTTCTCCATTGGCAATAGGCCTAGCGGCAATATTAGGCTAGGCTGAGTTTTAGTAGAAGAACGTCCAAAATCCTTTTAACTAGTACATAGACATTGCTACAGGTATTAACCATTTCAATAAAATATCAGTTTACGATTATTACTCCAATTATTACTGAACAAAAGGAGGACACCACAACAACAAAGGGAGCAGTGAGCGAGAGAGATGTCGATGAAGACCGGTTCCGTTAGCTTTTAAATTTTACCACCCAGTGTGGAATGTACCATGTTTAATAGAGGGGAGGAGAAACAATTTAAGACCAGTTATAATTCTTATTAAATGTATTTGTATGAAACCTTCTGTAATTAATCATTTGTTTTGTGTAGGACAGTATAAATTTTATAGCATTTCATTTCATACACTAAATAATTTACTAAATCGTACAACTCAACCCATAAATGGGACCCCTATCACGGCCTGATCCATTGTCTGGTTATTGAAAACATGTCTATCTCTCC
>NW_022735918.1:14098-18028 GCF_011630105.1 Anneissia japonica | reverse complement strand
CAAATGAAATTCTATCTATTTTTACATTCTGTATCTATAAAAGTAAAGTTAAGTACAGACTCGGAATTGGGAAACAATGTCCTTGGGTTATGTTTTTATTGGAATTAAAGAGTTTAATAAGCTGTGATTTCTTAATTAACAATGAAAAAGCAAAAAAGAAATGGTCAATGATTGACCTTAACAGAATGAAAAAATATTATATTGGTTAAACTTGGTGAAAACAATTTCACCATATTATAGTCTGAAAGGAAACTATTTCGAAAAAATAATGTAGCCTATAAATATTGTATATACAATGTAGTGTTTATAAATACAAGCGAACAAACTTTAAAAAAATAGGCTTAAACAAAAGCTTGACCTTTTATTATATTCTTTATTAAAATGACAGAAAACAAATAGAAAAAATGGCATGGTAATTGTACACCTTGACCGATGTGCATAAATTTCAAGTGAAAGTAAAAAGAAAAAAGAAAAAAAAAATTGTTAAAGATATTTTAAGAAGCCATATTGAACAACTCTTTACAAATTATACTGTGAATGCTGAACTTATGAATAAAAGTGGGACGACCCCACAAAAGAGAAAAAAAACTATATACAAACTTAGAACGATCTTTGATTATTCTGGTCATAAGGATATGATTTTAATATAATAATTGTAAATATCATCATACAAATAATTTACCTAACCTAGAGGATTATCAACGCCTTATTGCTTTAATTTATGAGATACGGTTACTATAATGCTGGTGTTCATTATGGTAATCTTCTCTACTTAAAATTGCAAATTATAATCGAATAATGTAGTTATGAAGTATACGTTTGTTTATATTATTATTATTTTATAGTATTGCAGATAATGAACAATATTATTAATATTATCAACATCTTTATTATTATTTATTATTCGTTTAAAGTGTAGAAAAGTTACATTTAAACGTTTCAAGTTTAATGTATATATGTATTATTAAAAGTATATACAATAAAATAATATATATTTTAATAATAAATATTTGTAATATATATGCTAGGCCTATGCCTATCTACTGACTAGTACTACTGCAGGTGACTGCAGGAAGCTTATCTAAGAAAAATAATTGCATCTTTTAGAAATATTGGTGCTACTTTGTAAATCGTGATGTTTTATGTTATCAACTTTAGTGCTGTATAGTATTACAGGGACGAAACTAGTACAGGTGTTAGGCTTAAGTATGGCTAGGTAATGAAATCTAGGCCCGCCCTGGTGGAATTGCCACTGTGGGTCGCAAAGTATACGCGAACAGGCCTGAGCTGCGTGCGGCATTTTTAATTCATTGCATGTATTTTTCGATCCCAAATCCTTCTCGTTTTTTGAATTAAAAAAAAAACAAAAAACTGGTACATTGTTGTCATTTTGTTGGATCGAATGTGGCAACCCCAAACCATAATCATCAATGCTCTATCATAATTTCTTATTCTAACGCGATAGTTTGCGGATAGGGCAATGTCATTGTTTTGGTGACAGCATGGCTTGTGTACCGTAGTAATGTGCCGTAATTCACCCAATCACACCTGCGTATAGCAGAATTGCTAACTACAGCTCTGATACACCCAATAACTAATGGTCTATATATTAAAACTGTAATTAAACGATAAATTTAATTGTATGAGAATAAATGGTTCAATACTTTGTCAGATTTATCTTACCTTTTCTTCTTTTTTCCTCCAAGCGCAATCTGCTAGCTCAGCTTCGTGTAATCTTAACAACATTTCTCTGTCTATTAGTGTCAATTCATTAGCTATATCTACAGGGTCAATGTAACCGATAGATTCAAAACTTGATTCCAGGTTGTTGCAAGACACAGTATGCCCTTTGGTTTGACAAACTCCATCGCAGATTTTGTCTAAAAAAACCGAACCAACTCCTGTTTTGTCACGACTACTCGATTCGTTATTTACCGGCACATGAGGTCCCCACTCCTCCTCCTCCTCCTGTCGGTGAAAAAAATCGCGCCTTTTTCTGGGTTTGTCTACTTTTTGAATGTTGTCAATACTCTGATGTTTATGTTCTGCTATGTTATCGTTTTGATTTATATTTAACATTTTGCAGATTCGATTGCCAACATATTTCCTCCGCTCAAGCTTCCTTTCCTCTTTCGTCCCTTTACAATAAGTAAAACACAAAATTTGACACATGTACGCACAATATTATATAACATATAAGAGTCAGTTACAAGTAAAAATGCTACCACGTAAGCGGGGTGGAGAGTGGCATAGAGATGAACGCTTGGTGGTCAGATGCCTGTCTCCCAATCCCATGGGGTGCCTATAAACGAAGACCGAAGATCGAATACCAAAAAACGAAGACCTCCAATTATTTTTTCTCTTTTATTTTGATGATAATACACAGACTGTCACAAAATTAAATTGTTGGGCGTCTGTTTGTAAAATTTTCAAGGGTATTCGTTTTATAGACACCCTATATGGGTGTCTACAAAACGAAGACCTCCAATTATTTCTTAATTATATTACTGAAAGTATTTCAAAATCATCCTAAAACAGTTGCCAATACCTATTTCATTATTTCTTCGGAATAAAATGAGGAGTATCAAGAAATACTTAAGGGTCTTCGTTTTTCGGGTCTACGACTAAAATTGGTTTCAAGAATACTGGGGTAATTGACGTATGACAAAATAATGTACGCCTGGTACACAATAAACAGTTTAATAGTTTAAAACAACTTTTGAATATAATAAGACCAAGGACTTTTGATGTGACAAATACATTTTATAGCAGCTTTATAAAAGTTTTTTCGTAATTTCGACTTATTATGTCGTAATTTCGACTTAATAAGTCGAAATTACGACATACGTATGTCGAAATTTCGACATAATAAGTCGTAATTACGACTTACATATGTCGTAATTTCGACATATTTATGTCGTTATTACGACATAGGCTTGGGCCACTATGTATATCTATAAAAATTTTAAAAATCAATCTTAATTACTATTATGTTGTAATTTCGACATAATAAGTCGAAATTACGACATACGTATGTCGAAATTTCGACATATAAAGTCGTAATTACGACATACGTATGTCGAAATTTCGACATAATAAGTCGTAATTACGACATAAAAATATATATTTCAGTGGCCCTAATAGGCTTTCGTAATTAATAACCATATCGAGAAAGTATAATAAATAGGTCTAGGCCTACATTATATATTTAGTCTTTCCCGCGTGAGTCAAGTCTTTTTAACTCACTCTGTTAGTCGATCAACACCTTTAGAGTCAATATAACCGCATGAATCATACGATGAGTGCAGCATGTAATTGCAAGACAATTGTCGCAGGGTAGTTGTAACTTGTACACACGCCATTGTAGAAAGTAAGAAATAAATAAAACAGCATCGTACGATGAATGATATATGTTTATTGTACGTTTTACAGGTAAATTGGGCTATTGAAGGAATTAAAAGGGAGGATAATAATTTGCTTATTCGTTTGATGAAGCAATAGCTAGTCAAACACTGAAACAAATCTGTGGCCGTAACGCAACCAGAAACCATACCGTAATCTAAATGTTAAGATAATAATGCACAAATGCCTGTACAAAGCATCTGTGCTCAAAAGTTTGTCAAAGTGGAAATTTAAACATGTAACATCCATGTTCTGTTCAGAATTTTACACTAGAGAAATTATTTACAGAAAAATATTATTCTATTATTATTTTATTTCATTTGGTTTTTGTATTTATTATATTCAAACTTTATATAAAAAGGGTGTAAAATGTTAATATAAGATATTGTTTTTAATGTGAAATGATATATTGATCTTAAAAAAACCCCCCCAAAATTGTATAATATAGAATATATGTGTGCGTGCGTATGTATGAATGTATTGGTGTGTATGTATAGGCCTATATATGCGTGTATGTATATGTATAAT
>NW_022735918.1:0-13784 GCF_011630105.1 Anneissia japonica | reverse complement strand
CAACATCCGTGTTTCGGTCTGAATTTCACACTATTGAGAAATTATTTACAGAAATGTATGATTACATTATCATTTTATGTCATTTGAATACGGTTTTGTAATTATTATGTTCCACGTATATATTTAAAAAGTGTGATATACAGTAAGATATTTTAAATATATATTTATAAAATGATGGAAAAAAGATAATAAATGAGATTGAATAAAAGTGGGTTACCCCCACACAAGAGAAAAAAAAGATAGTAATGCACAATTTGACGAAGCCTCAGATAAATCATTAGGCCTGTAATTGAAGCAAAATGTGCGAAGGTAAATACGAGAAATCAAAAAGAAACTCTAATCGAAAAAGTAACTGAAATGTTAACAAAAACGTATTTGTTATTTTATATTTATACCTCTAAGCATATTCAACATTGATAATAAATTCATATTATAGGTATCAGCATAGCCTATGTTTACCTAACAAAGTAATAGAACTGAGTAAAGGTGGTCCGACCGCGGCCGGTGCGGTTCTGACGGGACCCTGTATCGGCCTATGCTGCATTCATCGTATAATTCAGGCTGTTATACTCCGAGATACTCTCTCGCATTATATTATCATGATATTATACTATATGCTGCATTTACTGTTAAATGGGCTCACGCGTGTCAAGATAAAATATTGAGCTTTCTATTTGATGCATAAGACAATACTATGAATAGAGAGTAACAACTTAGAAATCGAGTGTTTCAATTGTAGGGTCAATTTGGCATGTGATCCAAAACAAATTGCAAGAAAACGTTTTTTGATGTTTTTCTGTAGCGTAAGGTCTATAGAAAAACACATAAAATGTTGGTAAAAATCGGATCACCAGAAAATGGTTTTTTCAAGATGGCCGCAAAATGGCGCCCAAATGCCTTAAAAGCAACTATATAAATCAGGTACTTCCTGTTTTGGAATCGCAGTTTTTGTTTCTAATCTAATATTTTAAGGGCCAAAAACCTATTAAGACCCCTTATAACGTGATCTGATCAATAATGAACAAATTCAAAATGGCGTCCGAGATGGCCGCCAAAATGGCGCCAAATGCCAAAAAACAGCTATAAATCAGGTACTGTTTGTCTAATGTAATGTTTTAAGGGCCAAGAAACCTATTAAGACCACTTAGAATGTGATCTGATCAATAACAGTGTCCAAGATGTCCGCCATATATTTTTCGCATATTTATAAATCATAAAGTAGTCACCCTACAGTTGTGGTTTCAGTGGCAATCCCTATGATTTCATGTCATGAAATCTATTAGTGTCATCTAAAATTTGACTTAATAACAAGATAACCAATATTAAATATAAAAATAAAAAATAAAAATATTAAAGTTAAGATCCCTTAAGAAAAAGAGAATGAAAAAAATAAAAATAATGAAGTTAAAATCCCTTAAAAAATAAAAATATTAAAGTTAAGATCCCTTAATGTGAACTGGTGCTTACCGTGTATAATCTCAGCAATATATGTACAGCAATACAACTCATTGTACTGTATTAATTAATTCTAATTTACTTGTCTTATATCTTGTTTCTAATTACGGGTATCAATCATTCAGTTTGTTATTATTTATGTATTTTTATATGTTTTATATTATTGTAAACCTTGCAATGAAATGTTTGCCGCCCATATATTTCCATTTTTGGACAATAAATGAAATCTTGAATTAGAATAAATATAAAATTCAAAATGGAGTCAACCTTCAACAGTTTACTTTTGGAGCCATGTTTAATATTACAAATAGCGAATAATGTCAATATTACAAATAGCAAATAATGTCAATACTGATATGGAAAGGTAGGGAACAAAATGAAACAAGCAAATAAAACGAACAGATAAGAATGGTATCGAGACTAGGACGGTGTGCCGTTCTCCTGTACATTGAAGGAATAGCCCGCCAGGAACATATCTCCACAGCCTCACAGGGTCGCAATATCAAAAATAATGCAAACAAGAGGAAAGGAAATGAATAAAATAACAATGAAGTAATAAAAGAAATTAACCTTCCATTTAAGACGAAAAGCCGAAAAGATTTGGTGGCAGATGTCAAAAAATGGATTTCTTTCAAATTTTTACCATGAATAGATACTTGGATAAAAAGCATATCTATGACATTTGTTTAATTTTTTAGCCTTCGTTGTCATGGCAACGACCCATTATCTAAATTTTATCGTTTTTGTCAATTTTGGGCATTTTCAAAAGTGAAAAAACACTGATTTTCAGACCTTATTTAATAAAAAGAACAGGCACTATATGTATTTTTGTGATCATTCATGTAAATAACCAGGTAATAACTTTCATTTATCGCAAAAAAAAATTGTGTAAAAAATTCTGTTTTCAAGATATCATTATTTACAAAAGGGTTTTTTTTTTCTCAAAATATATATATTTTTAAAGTATGCATCAGAAACCTATCTGTAGCTTCCAAAGTGGTGCACACATATCCACCATCTTCCATATTTTGATAGTCAATAGTTGTCCAAACAATAATTAACAATAAGTTGGGGGTATTGCCAGAAAAAACGTAATTTGTTTAATAAAAATATATCATTTTTAACTTAATGGATAACACTATACATCGACATAAATTAATTTTAAAATAATGTTACTATAGTTACAAAAATAGTCTAACAACATGTTAAGAAATGTGTTGCCAGGCTCATTTCAAGTAATTTAAAACTTTTAATTTTGTACTGTATTGCCAGAAAACAGCATTGTTTTTATTTAAAATTAACATAAATATACTTCATTTTAATAAACAGTTAACGCTATAAAATATAACATAATTCATTAACCATAGCAAATAAAGTTACCTGACTAGTTTAACAACATGCTAAGGAATGTGTTGTAAGGTTACTGTATTGCCAGAAAAAGCAGCATGTTTTCATTAAAAAATATTGTAAATATAGATTTTTTTACTGTACGGAAAATGCTATAATATAAACTATAGGCCCTAATTCATGTCACCATAATATTACTATATACATGACTACTATACCAACATGTGTTGCCAGGTTTATTTCAAGTATGTTAAACTTACTGCATTGCATGTAAAGCAAACAACTTAATTTAATTTTCTGAAAAAAAAACAAACAAATTCAAACACCACTCTGACAAAAGCAATCCATGATAAATTCGCTTTCAACGACGAGTTATGGTTTTCAACTTAGGAAGACTCAATTTAATTGTAGAATTCACCATGAAAAGTTAATTTTTCCATATACAATTGGATGTTAAAGATCCACTGTTTCTTGGACAAGCATTTGCAGGTTGTCTATTGCGATTCCTCCTCGGCAGCTTAAAGAATATCTTCATCTGACTCGTCAACAGTTTTGTAGCCTACAGTGTACTACTGTGTCTTGACACTTCTCTAATAGCTTTATATCGTTTGCTCAGATATTCTGATGGTTGAGATAACTCACTGTCGTTCCTAGCTATTCTCATGTTTTCCTCAATCCCTGACACTGACTATTTGGAATTTCTTTTGAATATATTCTTTTTATTGTTTCTGAAAATCTTTTCTTGTTTTCTTTGAATGTGAAGGTGTGTATTTAATAAGTGTTGAATATCTTTTCTGTAAACTTCTATCAGATTACTCTTCATATTCTTCATATCCACACCTATTTGCTTAATATGGTAATACAAGATACAAAACAAGATTTAAATATTTCACTCCATGCACTTTTTGTCCAATCGTTCAGTCTTATGATCACATTCTTAAATATCTATTTCGCTTAGGAATACAACAATCAGCCTTCTTACCGCCTACTTGTAGAACTGTACGTTTAAAATCTTCTTCCATATTCTCTAAATGTTTATCTGTCTTCTGCCAACAATTCCTCCATTTATACTACTCTGCTACATTGATCTTATTGTTTAATTTTTTTTATGATTTGTTTGGCCATTGCAAATATATATTGATGAATATAAATGTAATGTTTCTTGTATGGCAGGTAATAGTCGACTGATGGCTTTTGGAGCAAATGAAGATTTAATTGAAAGATTAGACATTAGAAGATAAAAATGCTACCATGGGAATATGCAAGTGTCGGTTGAAAGCCTTTTAGCATAACCTAATTCTGCTTTGTCCAACAGTGTTTGATTCTTCGGTCTGTATTCAAGTTTTCCTGTAACTATCTGATTTTCTAGTGTACAGAAGCTTATGTAAGACTTAATAAATCCATCTTTGGGACAGAAAAACAAACGATTATTAAACGTATCCTTCATTTCTAAGTGCACAGACTGGTAGATGTTGGCGGACAGGTTGATCAGACACCTTCGAAATGATCATTTCCTTAAAAATTCTATTGTATTTGTTGGTTCATGCACACCAAAAGACACTATGGTATCTTTGAAAATTGTTTTCACTTTCTGAACCAGGTCAAATGTCATATGCCCTTCATACTCAAACTGCTGTCAGGGGCGGATTTGGGGGGGGGGGCGCCCGGTCCCGCCCCCCTCTTTTTTGGGAGGAAAAACAAAGGGAAAAAAAAGAAAAAGAAAAAAAAAAGCCCAGACACCTCAAATTGTATTTTTGGGCGTTTAGAACACAAACATTTCGGACCCCCTAGTACAGTGTTGTCTCGATCAGCCCAACTTTTGCCCCCCCCCCTTTGGACATCTCTGGATCCTCCCCTGCCTGTAGTTGTAAATTCAAAGTTATTAAGAAGGCTTATACCATCCCACTTGCAGTTGTTAATATGTTGCAACTTTTGAGAAGGTAGAAACAACCTTTTCTGTCTATCCGATTCTAAATCATGTTTCATTTTATAACCATTGGATTTAGGAGAGGAAGGCCGAGGGGGTTAGTGTTAGGGTTATTACCATGAACATTGCACATACAGTACACATGAGGAAGGGGGACTCTCGTCTTTTCAGCAATTTCTTTTGTTGCAAGTAGTGTAGTTGTACAGTGGTAGCAGCCAGCATTGTTGTGTCTTAAATATAGATGTAATCTTAGGACGCACACTCTTTAGCCATGAAACTACATCTGTTATTATCGTTGTTCTGGGCCTGTGTTTGGAACACCGCAATACAACAAAAATGTGCCAAGATATTCATATCCTAAAAAAAATCTGCTCGAGATTCTCTGAATGCTGTAATCGGACCACCATCTGGGACATCGGGCTTCTTGTCGGGCGAATTCTGGCACCACCCCTACCACGACCAAATAGGTTTATATTTTTTCACGATAATTCCTAACTTGTTCCGACAACAAGGGGTAGGGGTCTTGTATGATGTGGTTAGGGAGGAGAGGGTGTTATTCAGGGACTGGAATTCCCAGGCAGGTTAAGGTGCTGTGTCGGTGACACCACTGATAGAAATTGGTATGTATAAAGTAAAATTATTAACTCACCTAAAAAGGGTTTAAAATACCGCTAAAACAGAAAAATGACAACATTGATTCAACATTGACGTTTTACATAATTTGAAAAAAAAGAAAAACACCCCTTTTTAAAAACATGGTATCTTCCAACTACGTAATCGAAAAAAACATTTTAAAATATGCAACAGATACCCAATGTATTACCCTTATACATGCACTCATTATTTTTGATGAATAAACCATAAGGATATCAGAAATATTGTATCAAATTATTACTAATATTAACATTTAAAAACAGCCAAAAATGACAAAAATTGCCGAAAATAAAAATTTACCCGTTGCCATGGAAATATACGCACAAAGTGAATAAAACTTCATATTTGATTTCTCTTAACAAAGGTATGTTATGTGCAAAATTTGAAAGAAATCCGTTTTTTTGAGTCTGCCACTATTTTTGAAATTTCTTTGATTTTTACAGACAACTACTCTAAAATTATTTCGTCCTCTGAAACATTATGCTATATCGCCACAGTTGCCAAGTTGTCCACAAGCTGTAGTGTATTCCAGTCCATGTTTTCTGTACTACCTTTCATTGTGATACATCATGCAAAGCAGTTACATCGGATTATTTTGAGCAGTGTGTGAGGTGCAGGTTTATTGTCATCATTTGTTGTACCCATCCACTGCATGACTAGCAAATAAGTCTGTCGAGAGTGAAAGTTTTGTGGCCGAGGTTGTTGGAAAGCCTTTGCTACGACCACTTTCTTGCAAAGTAAGGCAATGTTATGATGAGAGACTGAATTTTGGTCCCATTAAAAGTGATACCATAACTTTGCATCCAGGTGTTTCTTATCTTACCCTGATCTGCCTTTTTTTGGTGCGTAAATATTTTTAGCACTAGCACACAGGACAGGATCGCCCATAGTAGCTATTTTAAAGAAAGACTTCTTGCCGATTCGGAACATTCTTGAAGTTGTGTCGCCACCGTAGTATTTCACGTATACAGTGGAGGACCAAGTATAGAAGTCATAAATAAGGTAACAGATGCAACAGAATTTGTAGGAATATAGATGATTTCCTCTCAAATGATATGAACAAATAGACACTTATCTATCTGATTGCAGACGCCTGCGTCATAAAGGCAGTCATGCCATCCAAGGTGAATCAGATGTAAATGTAGTAAAGTAGCTCTTACAACGTCATCCTAATGTCAATAACCCTTATTGGAGAAGACAGATTTCTGATCCTGTTACTATATTACGGAGCAAAAGATTGCAAGTATCTTTATTTCGGTCCAACAAAGGCAAGGAGAAACTAAATATTTTTAACATCAATGTTTTGAAACAGATACTGTACTAGGTGATGTGGGCTGAGATCTGTTGTTTGCACACACATTCTTTGGTTGCGACACAACTTTAGGAGTGGATTTGTAGGTGCATACTTGAAGTCAATACACTTCGTAAGATAAAGCCTTGGACGAGTCCAGGCTTGAGAGGCTATCTGACCGTTGGACAAACTCTGTATGAAGTTTGCTCTAGCTGCTTCTGGATCTGTACTCCACTATCGATGGTTCGCTCTAAATGACAAGCAACACGGCTCTCCACATTTCAAATAAATATAGATAATTAAACTGCAAAACAAAGCATTTCATGAATAGCCCAATCCCATGAATTAAGGACCTCAATGGAAATAAGTCTTTTTGGCTTTCTTGAGTTATCCTTGGAATTTCGCTATCGTTTTATATTTGTTTTTAAATTTTTATTATTTTATTTTATGGGATTTGAGATTTTCTAAATAAATTCATTCATTCATTCAACTCTCACAAATGATCTGTCCCTGTGGTGTTTCTTTCTCTTCCTCCCCTCTCAGACTTGGCTTGTCCAAGGATTTTTTTTTCTCCATTTTCTTTACCTTGATGATTTTCATTTCTTATATTTATAGTTTCTTATAGTATATTTATTGCGTTTCTTCCTTTTCATTTGTAATTGCACAGGTCTATTAAACATTTTGTGTCGCAATTCAGTTTTTTTATTTCGCAAGGACCAATTTTAGCAATTTGTAATTGTTTTTATTTTTTTTTTTTTTTTTTTTTTTTGCGCACCAAAGTCAGATTAGGGTACTATTTAAAAAAACCCCACTAGATTCAAAGTTATGGTATCCAACTCAGTCAGTCTCAAATATCATTACATTACAACTTCCTTTGCAAGAAAGTGGAATCAGCAAAGGCTTTCATAAAACTTGAAAGACTGCCTCCAACAACCTCAGCCACAGACTTTGACTCTCGACGCACATATTTGCAATTCATGCAGTGGATGGGCACACAAAAATAATGGGCAATAAATCTGCACCTGACATACTATTAAAAATAATCCGATGCAATTATTACAATGAAAGGTAGTTGGAAAAAACGTGGGCTAGAATGTATTACAGGTTGTGGACATTGCCAACTTAGCAACTGTGACAAACCCCATGATACAGTTTCAGATGACGACCAAATTTAATATTGACAGTAAAACAGCATTTCAATAAATATCCGTTGGTTTTTATAGTTTGACAAACAAGTACCGGTAACGAATTTTCGTTTTGAACAGTGGGTTTGTTTATTGCTTCATTATTTATCTGTTTCTTTCCCCCTTAGTGGCATTATTCATGAGATTGTGACCCTGTGCAGATATGTTCCTGGAAGGCTATTTCCTCAAAGTACAGGCGAATGGCACATCGTCCTAGCCTAGTTACCATTCGTATCATTTTTATGTCATGATCTTTGTTCCATTTTGTTCTCTGCCCATTCATCATTTGAGTATTGACATTATTCGCAATTTGTAATATTAAACACAAATACACAGCTCCAAAAGAAGAGTGCTTGATAACTGTTAGAGGTATTGACTCCATTTTGGATTTTATAATTATTTATTTAAATATTGGTTAACCTTGGTATTAATTGTTTATTGATTTTAATACATCATGCAAAATGATGTATCACAATAAAACTTATTTGCAGAAAACATGGACTGGAATACACTACCTTGTGAACAACATAGCAACAGTGACGATATAGCAAATTATACAGTTTTAGAGGACGACCAAATTCAATATTAGGGACTTTTAGATTGTGTGGACGTGGACCTGGTTCACGTCGACTAGTCATGCGTGTCAACGTAGTCAACTATACCTGTTGACTACAAATGAAAACCTTTTAGATATCAGTCGACATGTAGCGCGCGCTAGGCAACCTTATTAAGCAGCTGTGTCATGGCGAACCTTCATCGACTTCGCGAAATTGTCGTCTTTGCATATTCTACAGGTGTCTTGGACGATGAGGAATTCATGTTTTTATACAATACAAATAAACCCAAAAATGCCGAATTCAGGTACCGAGATTATCAGAAATTTGATCTAGACAAGTACAACAATGATGAATGTAATGCATACTTCAGGGCGCATCCGGTGCGTCAACTGCCATGATGCAGATAGTTAACAGGCCTCCCCGGCCGGCTGCGCTCGCTGCGGTGCAAGTTTGCATTGCATGCACACTGGCGTAAGCACGCTCATGAACTTCCACAGCCTTTTTTGTGCTTACGAAGGCAGTAGAAATTACATAACTGCCTGTGCATTAAAAAGCAAATAATACAGATTAATTCAACACAAGTTAGAAACTTCCCCCAGACTCTGTCTGCCTCAGTTGGACGAACTTAGTGAAGGCAGCGTTGCCGCTATATTTTCATCTTCCATCTTTAAACTTCACAAGCGAGCACGGCGTCCTAGATTTAGGACGACGGGAAAAACGAGAGGTGAACACGTTCTCGATTTTGGTAGTGGACGAGGGAGACGACGTAACGCATGCGCAGTGCCTTAAAATGACCTCATCACGTAGCAGTCCACTATGTCGACGTGCAAATCTAAAAGTCCCTATTAACAGTAAAAACAGCATTCTAATAAATATTCATTGGTTTTCATGGATCGACAGACAGGTACCGGCAAAACGACTTTTCGATTTTGAACGGAAGGTTAATTTAATGTATTGCTTCATTATTATTTGTTTCTTCTCTTTTCCTGTTGTTTGCATTATTTATGAGATTGTGACCATGTGAGGCTGTGGTGATATGTTCCTGACGGGCTATTCCCTCAAAGTACAGGAGAATGGCACACCGTCCGAGTCTAGTTACCATTCATATCTGTCAGTTTTATTTGCTTGTTTCATTTTGTTCCCTACCATTATATCAGTATTGACATTATTCGCTCTTTGTAATATTAAACACGGCTCCAAAAGTAAACTGTTACAGGTTTTATATTTATTCTAATATTGGTAATATTGTTATTCAATCACATTTTAGATGCCACCAAAAGATTCTATGACTAAGAAAACATAGCGATTGCCGCTGAAACCACAACTGTAGGGTGACTAGTTTATCATTTATAGACAATGTGGAAAATATATGGCGGCCATCTTGGACGCCATTTTGAATTTATTCATTATTGATCAGATCACATTTTAAATGGTCCTAATGGGTTTCTTGGCCTTTAACACATTAGATTAGAGAAAAAAAACTGCGACTCCAAGACAAAAAGTACCTGA
The DNA here is from genome assembly GCF_011630105.1 of Anneissia japonica. Taxonomy (NCBI): domain Eukaryota; kingdom Metazoa; phylum Echinodermata; class Crinoidea; order Comatulida; family Comatulidae; genus Anneissia; species Anneissia japonica. Next base: position 3,860 of record NW_022735918.1, on the reverse strand, counting down.
TTTATAGCTGTTTTTAAAGAATTGGCGCCATTTTGGCGGCCATCTTGGAAAACTTTTTTTCTGGTTGTCGGATTTTTGCCCACTTTTCATATGTTTTTCTATAGACCTTACGCTACATAAAAAAATTTAAAAAATTTTGGGGGGCATTTTTTTCATATTTTGACTCTACTACAATGCAAGTGGCGAGTTGGAAAATGCGAGTTCGAGTTTGAAAATTCAAGTTGCGAGTTGGAAAATGCGAGTTGAGAGTTTTTAAGTGCGAGTTGAGAGTTGGAAAATGCGAGTTACGAGTTCAAAAATTCGAGTTACGAGTTCAAAAATGCGATGGACTGTAAAACTTATGCTAATTTGTCAAGCTCATTAACCTAGTTGGTCTTACTACGGTATTATTATTTGGAGAGAAATCAGAATGCAGGCTGCCGGATAGATTAGAATATATTGTATAAGATGTAACACATGCATTAAGCATACCAATGCCCATTTGAAAGATTGAGAGGGAAAAATCCAGTTTGATGTTAATTTTATTGCTCAAATATTTGACTGATTTTGTTTTTCAAATACTTTCCAACAACAGAATATAAAGTAGATAAAGATTAATCAGCTTGAGAACTTCACTCTTAGATTTTGAATCAAATCGGGAGAGGGAAGAGTAGAAGCAATGTTCTTATACAGGGTTTCGCAGCCCTAAACACCAAACAAGCAAAAAACAAAAGCATTCCATCACCAGACACACCCCACAGCAGCAAAAATGATAAATATAAAAGTTGTTTACTTATACATTTTCTCCAAGCTACAGAGTTCCAGATGCATATAACTATACGATTTTGGTATATCTGAGCATTGTTGCAGCTCGATATGCCTATTTAAGGTCGATTTAATTTATATGTTTCTCAAACCACGAATACAAACGTGAGTGGAGTAATTCTTGTAAGAGACCACTAACCTGAACGACTGCTATCTCTCTGTGGTGCCTCTGTATTACAACTAGTAATTTCATTTCTGTTAAAATACAAATTTAAAAAAAAAACAAATTCGATTTTTTTTTTTATAACATTTTATATTAGGATAGTATGATACATACTCCAAGTATCGAAATGCACGCCATCGTGTCGGGATTTAAGGAAGCCCGTTAGTGCCACTAGTGAATTAAAATTTCAGATCCGTTAAGTGGCGGCCACCAGATAATTAAGTGGTCCACCAATAGACTACCAGATTCCAGAAAGTCGACTTTTTAAAACCTATTATTTCACTAAAATCGTTCCTAATTATCGCAAAATGCTATAATATGCATTACATTTTTTGCCTGCTCTTCTACCCTTTGATTTTTAATAATGTGCTACGAAATCTGTTGGAAATTATCAGCTCCAGTGATTGCAGGCCTACATCTATGTAAAGGACATGAACAATTATAATTTCACAGTGGTGGATTCAAGGGTGGAGACCCCCCTAAAATTATAATAGAAATGGAGAAAACAGAAAAATCATAATTAAAATGTGTTTGAGAATGCCATTTCCGGCCACTTTGAGGTGCCATAATTATAAATTTTCTTACTTCAGCACCAACCATGGTGGGGCTGAAGTGGTATTGACCATCTGTCGGTGCAAGTTTCTCACTTCACCCCACCTTCTATTTCTCCTGCTTTACTGTAGGTCCCTAGACAATACTCAAATGAATGAAAATTTAAATAGGATATAACAAATTATGGATTTTAGAAATCCATTAAAAAAGGCCCTCAAAATGCTAATTAAGTCAGAGCTTTCAGAAGATTCGCCCCACCCTCGCGTGGATCCATAGGCAGTCGCCCATCGTAAGGTCCACTTCGGTTGCAAAACGCGCCTCCACATCGAAAATCCATGCCTACGAGCCTGATAGGCGTTAGGGTTAAGCATGTCAGGGGTTTGCAACAATCGTTATGGTTAAGCACGTCACCTGTTTACCATTGAATAGGCGTTTGCGGGCGATAGACGATAGGGTTAAGCATGTCATGCGTTTGCGCCGATAGGTTTTAGGGTTATATTGTGGATTAAGGTTGGAGCACGTCAGCAGTTTACCATTGAATAGACGTTTGCGACGATAGGCATTAGGGATAACAAATAGGAAAAATAAAATATTCAATTTCAAATGGTCGGTAGAAATGCCTATATATTAGCGTACACATTTCCTACTGGCGACTTCCGGGAATCTTATTAACCCTAATTCCAATTCATTAATGCAATGGCTGGCGTGAACACCTATTCATTTGCAAACACAGTTCAACATGGTAACATGGCTGACATGCTTATCCCTAAAGTCTATCGTCGCAAACGCCTGATGACGTGCTTAACCCTAACGCCTACCGTCGGAAACACCTATTTAATGACATTCATCGCTATCAATGTTTCCTAGTGATGTTATATTTTGTGAAATGGGTGCTATATGACTGCTATTATAAGCTATTGTATAACAGCTACGAACATGCTTTTAATCGCTATTTAATATTAACCCTGTCATTGCTAATATTTTTTTAATGGGTGCTATATGACTGCCATTATAAGGTATAGGTGGTGACCAGCTACTAGTATGCTTTTAATCACTATTTAATGCCCTTTAATATTTAACCCAGCTATAGCAGACAATATCACAATGATTAAAAACACAAAGAACATACAAAACAGTTGATGTGCTCCTGCAAAGATATTGATATATTTTGTGAAATGGCTTATGACTGCTATTATAAGCTATTACAAGCTGTAGCTAATGCTAGCTAGGCCTACTACGATGCTTATAATGCAATCATGCGCGTAAGTGGCCCGTTCTACATCGAGTATAAGGCTGTATCCCAACCTGTGTACTACATAAATAAGTGGCGGCCGCCAGATAATTATGATTAGGTGTTCACTAATGAATATGTATTCACGCCAGACATTGCATTATTTACTATTCATATATACTTATACGGCGCTGCAAGTAGCAGCCACCATACAAGTGTCCTGGAAACCGTCTGGAATTCCTCTTTTTTGCACGATTTTTTCTTTTTTTATCCTTATTTTCACCATTGGCTAGGCCATGACTTACCATTCATGCATGAGTGGTCACCATTGTCGGTGCCTATACAGTCCATGTTACAGCCTGCTATTGTTAGGCCTAGGCCTAGTTTTAAGCCTTCTAGGATATAGTCGTGCTAGTCAGCCTATCATATACAGTAGGAACATGTTGTTTTCTTTGAATTCCAACCGTAAAACTAGAGTATCAGCTACTGCCTTTAAAAATCTGAAAGAGTTTGATATTTTACGCCCTATGCGTGGTTGCCGTGCAGGTAGACAGATTAAGTCAAAGGTCATAACAACATCACCTGTTCGTTCACATTCCTCATCTTCTGCTACCAGTTTTAATACACTAAGACAAACTTCGACTGATCACGTTAATCTTGCTGTGTGGAATGCACAGTCAATTTGCAATAAATCTACAAAATGTGTTCAGTGCGTTGTTGATCATGGCATCGATGTTGTATCAATAACTAGGACATGGCTTAGAGAAAATGATGTTTCCATCATCACGGCTTGTAAGCCTGATGGATACAACTTCCATTCATTTCCTCGGTCTACAGGTAGAGGTGGTGGTGTCGCCGTGGTATCTAATCTTCCCTCTGTATTTAGAGATTAGATCAGTTTCAATCTTTCGAAGCATGTGAGACTGTGATTAAAACTGTCTCTAAAAGGTTCACACTTTTAACAATCTATCGACCTCCGCCTCATTTCATTTTTTTCATTTCTTTAGGCACGAGGGCCAAGGATATGCCAATAAGTGAACTTAAACACTGTCCTACGTGGCATATCCATTTAACAACAGGGGACTTAATGGACCAGTACACCGGGGTAAC